>NC_090725.1:202791231-202823731 GCF_036898095.1 Palaemon carinicauda | reverse complement strand
CATGGCCTTAATAGCGTGCGCAATCGGGTCGGAGTCAACCTTGTTGATCTCTTCGAGCGTTTGATGCGTATCTTCTCCAGACTCCTGACACATCCTTTAGCTGTGCTTTTAGCACCGGGTCTGTCACTACTGCCAACTGGAAAGACCCCATTACTCTTTCCTGTTGGCATCTTAAAATCCTCTTGTGTTGGATTAGTCTTTTGACAGATGCCGCTATTTCTCTCCTCTTCTTTAATAGAATTGATAGGTGGTATGACTGCAAGTCCCCATGGAAACCTAACCATTGAAACTTGTGAGCTGCAGAACGGCGAGACTTCTAGCAATTGATCTTGAAGCCCAGGTGTTCCAAGACTGGATCACCTTTCTGGCCATCTTCTCTTCCTTGCCAGGCGGAAGATGGCTAACATCACGTGATTGATGTGAGGTGAACTCGAGCCTTGTCGATTTAGACGATTTAGACATATTACTATCTCCTCGTTGTCGAGGACCAGTCTGATGTAGACTGCTCTGCGAGGGGATAGTCTCTTCAATGTCAGGAAGACTGCCATAGCCTTCAAGATGTTGATATGAAAGTTTTGAGCTGGAGTGATCAATTTCTTGCACTTTCATTTCATGCGAATGGCCTCCCCTTGCTTTTAGCACCGGGTCTGTCACTACTGCCAACTGGAAAGAGCCCATTACTCTTTCCTGTTGGCATCTTAAAATCCTCTTGTGTTGGATTAGTCTTTTGACAGATGCCGCTATTTCTCTCCTCTTCTTTAATAGAATTGATAGGTGGTATGACTGCAAGTCCCCATGGAAACCTAACCATTGAAACTTGTGAGCTGCAGAACGGCGAGACTTCTAGCAATTGATCTTGAAGCCCAGGTGTTCCAAGACTGGATCACCTTTCTGGCCGCTTGCAGACAAGTAGTCTTGGATACTGCCCCGCACCAGCCAATCGTCCAGGTATGCTACTACTTGTATTCCTTTGGAGCATAGTTGCTGGATGATCGTGTCCACTAGCTTTTTGCATACCTTTGGGGCTATGTTTAGTCCAAAGGGCATGGCTGTGAAGACATATTTTGTCTTCTGTAGCCTGAATCCTAGGTAGGAGGAGATGGTGGGTGACTGACTGGTAGGTGCCAATAAGCATCTGCCAGGTCTATTGAGACTATGTACAACCCTTTTTGGTAGAAGGGACCTTATGTGTTGCAATGTAAGCATCCGGAACTTGTTTTCAATGAACTTGTTGAATGGGCACAAGTCCAGAGTGACTCTGGGTTTATCAGAGTCTTTCTTGGGAACACAAAACAGCCTTCCCTGGAATTTTGATGGACTTCGCTTTTCTCATTACCTTCTTATGAGGTATATTCTTCCAATAAGGGGATGGAGTGTTGGAAGAATTTTGGAAATGTGGGGTGGATTTTTATTCTTTTTCCAACCAAGTCCATTCGTAATTTGGCTGTGGACCAGGGATTGAAGGTCCAACGATCCTGAAAGTGGAAAAGTCTGTCTCCTACCTGGAACCTCTCATTGTTTAGAGGTTCCTGAGGACTTGTTTCCGTGACCGCGTCCTCCTCCACCCTTGTGGGGTTTCCTGAGGATCCTCTTTTTGGGCCCTTACCTTTGTAGGGCCGAAAGGTGGTCGAGTGCCCTTCAAAGCCTGGATTAAACACAGGTGACTGGTTACCAGCTGTTGAGGGGATATCTGGAAGGTGGTTTGCAGCTGGGCTACCATTTGAGGCACTGTGGTCATGGTCACAGTTGGAAATTTTGCAGTTCTAATGAAGATTTCCTCTTTGAGGACATGGCCCACTTTTGGAGAAGGTGCCTATTCTCCGTGGTGGCTTTGACAATGACTTCTTGTACCACTTCCTGTGGGAAAGGGTCTTCGCCCCTGATACATGATGAAATCAGTTTTCTGAGTTCGTGTTTCACCGTTGTTGCGGCAAACACACGCTCTCTACAGGTCCTTTTTTGACCTGAGAAAAGCATACAAATCCATCACAAGGCTGGGGCGTTAATTAAGGCCTGCACACATCTATCTTTTGTCTCCTGTTCCCTTCTCAAAAGATGGTTTGGCAACTTTGGAAGGTTCTCATTAAATTGCTGGCCTGCTATCCTGGATCCAACTTCGAGACGAAGAAGATTAGATGTACCTCTTTTCCAGTCCTCGCAGGTGGGCATAGCTAGAGATAATGGTTTGCATTTCTCTAGGATTGGGCAGAGTTTGCCCTCTTCGACTGCTTTCATGACACAGTCTAGGGCTTTTCCGAAAGGGGGAAGGCTCTGGAGGAAGGAGCAATGAAGGTTGTGTGCTTATTGCTCAATGCTGAGACATTGGAGTTTATATACCCGGCTCCTTTCTGGGTCTTGGTAAGGATGGCTTGTGCCTTGTCATGTTCGAGGACAATGCCTTCCTTCGGTATAGTCTCCTCGCGGGATGTAGGTTCATCTCGCAGTCTCACATAGCAATCTGGGTATGCTGAAAGCTGGGCCAGAATTAAAGATCTTCAAGGGGTTTGGACCCCAACTTCTCGGAGATATAAAGCTTCCCATTTAACATGGGCATGTGTTCCGTTTACCTCCAGAGGTTGGTTTCGGAGCAGTGAGGGAGGTCAGATATTTTAAGGGGCTTAGCAGAGCCCCTGGAAGCGCCAGGGCGTTTCCTTTCCTGTACGTCTCTCTTCATCTCTTTGAGATCTTGCTTATTCTCTTGTTCCTTCCGGAACAGTGTCAACATCTGCTGGATCGACTCTAGTAGCACTTCACTCCTGCCAACCTGTCTAGCCAGTTGGGGAGTTGGGGCTGAAGAGGTTGACGGCATAGGTTGATATGCCGACACAGTGAGCTGAGGGACCTCAGTCACCGTCAAAACGGATCCTTCTTCCTCCGGGGGTGATTGAACCACTTCTTATTCAGGGCCTTCTTGCAGTGGGTCCTGTTCGGTGTCAATGGACACCTCCGACATCCGTTCTTGGAGGATGTCCAAACCTTGCAGCGCCTTGTTGATATCCGCGACCACTGTCCGTTGGATAAAGGGTGGCTGGACCTGTACCTGAGGCACAAATGTATTTGATTGAGCCTTAAGGAACAGTAGGCACTTCAGAGATTTGTTAGGTAAGGTAAGGTCCCGGAGAGTTCTTCTGGAAGCCTCATACTCACCTTCGAAGGGTTTCCCTTGCTGTATCCCTTGACTCCGTAGGGTCAGGGATATCTTTTCCAAATCTGTCGGTCAGCAAGGTCAAGCGATTGGAGCGACCCTTCGGGTCCCAGTACCTCCGGGATCCAGATACGATGCAGCAGGGGCAAAAGACCTGTACATCGTATGCCCACAAATATTCTCCCTCTTGTGGTTGCAGAACACAACTTGTACACTTCACCATTACCTCTTCCTGTAAGGGAGAGAAAGGATGAATGAGTACTAGGTTGCTTATATTATTGATATAATGTATACTTAAAATACGGGTCCCAGTACCTCCTGGATCCAAATACGATGCCGCAGGGGGCATGAGACCTGTACATCATAGGCCCACAAAGTTCTTACTCTTGTGGTTGCAGAACACAACTGTACACTTCACCATTGGCTCCTCCTGTAAGGGAGAGAAGGGTGAAATGAGTACTCAGTTGTTTATATCATTGATATAATGCATATATAAAAATAGTAATGCATACTATTATATTTAATAGCTTAGGATAGTAAGCTAGAAAGGAGATAGGAAAGACCCATATCTGTGTTTCCTCTCAAAGGTAGTTGCTGAGACCTCCGTCAATATTAATGTTTAAATTCCTTATAAGGGAAAATACAGAGTGGAATAACTCTCGTAAGTAGAGCTGGAGCTAGTAAATATTTATACTAACTCCTCCACCTGTAAAATATTAATACTGAACGGTATTTCACGAGCCTCCAGATAATCAAAGGATTCATCAGGGTATTGAGGAAATGCTTCAACCTCAGCATGTTATGCGGTCCCAACAATAGGCTGCGAAAGGATACACAGTATGTTAGAAATACTTGTACTACTGTATTGTTATATACTGTAATTTTCCAACTACTGTATTGTTGTATACTGTAGTTTTACCGGTACACTACCGGGATTAGGCTAGTGCCTGGCAGCACTAAGTGATAGAGAGAGAGAAAGAATGGAAAGGAGGGTTTCCTATTATTATGGTTTAGCGCAATAAGTGGAATTGTAGAAGGGTTACTGCCGCCTACCGTCTCTTTGCCAGAATGAGAATTCTAATGGAAGGGGAGGAATGCATCTGATTCTAGCTTCCATCCAGCCGCAACTTGTGCCGCCGGAAGTACTGCCGGTTGCGAGGTCTGTGGATGGCAGTCCAAGAGAGGACTGAAGAATTCTCAACAGAATATTGGGTTTCCCACCGGCAGCCATCAGGGCCGGCTCAGTCTTCCCCCCCTGGGCATTCGCTTCTGGTGAAGGAAGGACATAAGGGGGAGTTGGCCGACGCGACAACCTAACCGCCGCTGGTAGGGTCCCGGCCGGCAATTAGTCAACCCAGCAAGCGGGATGATTGTAGAATACCGGCCAAAAGAATGTTGTGACGACTAGGCCACCACTAAAGGACAGAGGGGGGGGGGGGAAAAAGGTCTTATAGTTTGCAGGGGAGAAAGGCGGGTGGCAGGCATGCCGCCTACTTTCGACTGTAAACTTAGGAACATTGGCTTCCTGTGTCGACGCCGTCGTGGGCAGCAGGGGAATAAGAATTCCCCTGTCGGCGACATTGTCGGTTATAAGACGTGTCTTATAGTCTACAAGGGAGAAAGTTGGCGGAAATTATGCTGCCTACTTTCGGTTGTAAACTAGGGAAGCATAGCTTCCTTTGCCGACAACGTCATGGCCAGCAGAGGAATCACGATTCCCCTGTCGATGACATTGGCGGCTGCAAGATAATACACCATGAGTTACTGTCATACTTCAAAGCTGGGATACTCGGCGGCAAAGAAGATCGACAGTAAAACACTATCCAAGTCAAGCCGGAGTTAACTACTCGTTGGCGATGACGGAAGATAGGGTTGCCGCTTGGATGGCGGCGCTCAGAGGGTAAGAAGGGTTTATCCTCTTTTCTCTTAAAGAGAAGCATATCGAATTATACCAATAATTCTAGGGGATATATGTATCCCCGACCGAATTAATAGAAACAATACTAGAGGTTAAACAATGGGATTAACATTACTAACGTATACCGAACGGGTTAGGCATACGAAAGAAACGTTATATTTTGGAAGAGGAAATATTATATATGTATATGCAAACTTCACTAGTATAATTTTGCCTAACTAGCTAGGAAATTTCTTTATAGCTAATTACCAGGAATGTTTCACTACTAGCTAAATAATTGCATTTATGACGTGCGACAGCGGTCTTAATATGGCCGTGCTCCACTTGACACACTTAAATTATGCTAGTTTAACTGTGAGAATGGAGCTATAAATTATACACAGGAAAGATTAAATACTCAACTTTCCAGAGGATGAAGAGGCTGGAGATTGCATGATAATATTCCGATAAACAGTAACAATACCGAGAGAAACTTGGGAGAGCACCGTGCTTAAATGCTACATTTAAAAGGAAGTATTTGCCATAGCAGTACAGGGAGGGGGTCCATCGGGTACCTTGATAAAGGCTTCCCTTCGTTCACCACTCTTTCCCCTCAAAGAGTAAAATCTATTCGGGGTGAAGATTGCTATGTGTCGTATCTAAAAAATACGTCCCCTGATATTATGCGACAGCCGTAAAGTTATATTACGGATAAATCGCGCAGGAGTTAGAATTTTGGAAACCTTCGGTTTATTTCTCTGGGAGTATCACTGTAGCAAATATTCCTTAGAAAGGCTACCTAAATTTAGGAACCCTTCCATCAGGACGACATGGCTAAGCCCAATATATATATATATATATACACATATACAGTATATACATATACAGTATATATATATATATATATATACATATACAGTATATATATATATATATTATATATATATATATATATACATATACAGTATATATATATATACATATACAGTATATATATATATATATATATACATATACAGTATATATATATATATATATATATTTATATATATATATATATTTATATATATATATATATATATGTATATATATATTTATATATATATATATATATATATATTTATATATATATATATATATATATTTATATATATATATTTATATATATATATATATATATATATTTATTTATATATATATATATATATATGTATGTTATGCTCAATGTTAATAGTTGCCTAATGTGTACATTAGGCATATTTTTGCCCAATGTGAACACTGGGCAAAATGGTTTGCCCAGTGTACATATTAGGCAGAAAAACTTGCAAAATTGCTTATTGCATACATTATGCAATCCCATTTTGCGGAATGTGAATATGTCACATAATTTTGTCTAATGTGAATATGAATAAGCGGAAGGAGGACAAAGAGACACTGATACAAACTGATAGAAACATGAACTTTATTCCAGACAAACTTTTATAATAGCTACACAAAATGAAGTAAACACAAATAAACATTGTCTGACTGCAAAATAGCAGGTGCTCCAAAAATCAGAAATATATCAAGAAGATTTGCAGCAACCTCTTCTGCTCTTTCCGTTGTAAGGGGACGCAGCACACAAAATTTGCTGAAATGGTTGACGAATGTCATGATGTACTTGTAATCACCATCGGGCAATGTTTGAAAATTGATGAGATCAATTTGACATCTTGAAAAAATGTGATGACTGCGCACAGGCTTCACAACGAGACCTTTCGGAACATTTCTGGCTTACTTCTGATGGCAGTGCTCACAGAATGAAATATATAAGTAGCACACTTCTTGTGTGATGTTTGACCACCTTTTCTTCACTTCAGCTATTGTTTTCTTACCACCACCATGGCCAATACCTTTGTGAGCTGCTTTAACAATATCAAACACTTCTTCTAGAGATGCAACAAACTTGAACACGTCGTTGGCTGGATTTTTTCGTTTTCGAATTAGTCTGTCAACATTGCCAACACGCAAGATCTCGTAGCGCTTTTGTAAGTTGTAATCAAATGGAGACGTAGCGCCATGGGAATTTATCCTCAGCAAATCTTCTATAAGCTTGTCACGTTTAGCAGTAGGTTGCAGGACAGCATTTTCGGCCTTTGATTCCTGTGTCTCACGTAGCTTCTCTTCAAATGCAGTTTGATCCATCTCTATTACTGGAAAGATAGATAGATATATTAAATGTATGCTCAATAAGGCACCAAACCTTCACATCACACCTCAAACTATAACCACACTTCACTCCACTCACCACAACCAGACTTCACTCCACGACAAACACTCCCACGCATTCACACAGTCCACGCACTCCCCACACACGCTTCCCCCCACACACAGGACAGCGTAACACTCTATTCAATTCAGTCTAAATATGGTTGCCTAATCTGAAAGTCTTGCTTAATGTGCTGATTAGGCACGCATTTTGTACAATACAAATATTAGGCAAACTGTTTGCTTAAGGTACACATTAGGCAATTTCCGCTGCCTAGTGTACACATTAGGCAATTATTAACATTGAGCGTAACATATATATATATATATATATGTGCATATATATACACACATATATATATATATATGTGTATATATATATATATATATACACATATATATATATATATATATGTATATATGTATATATATATGCATGTGTATATATATATATATATATATGTGTGTGTGTGTGTGTGTTTGTGTATATGTATACATATGTGTATATATACATATGTATATATATATATATATATATAAATAAATGCATATATATATATATATATTATATATATATATGTATATATGTATAAATATATGCATACATATGTGTATATATATATATATATATATATTTGTGTTGGTGTGTAATTGTGCATATCAATCCAACAAATTATGAAGTTTGTAGGTTTTTATCATAGTTTTAAGTACTATAAATATTTGTGTCAACGTATAATTCTGTTTGTATTCTACAGCTATTGTTTATTCCACATACGTCTTTCAATGAGGTAAAGCCCATCAATTCTGCCTTGGCAAACATGTGTTACATAATGTAAACACAGTTAAAAGAAGCCATCAGTGCAGGTTCATCTAGTTGGATAAATAATCTAAAAACTATAGACTCCTTGTATACCCTGATGAAATACAACATTATCATGATAAGTTGATAAGAATTATAATAAGAATCCAACATATCTATTCTATCAGTTATTAACAAATGTAACAGGTTACAGAAAAGGTAGAGTAAGCGACGACTGAGAGACTAGAAAAGGTGGTTACCGGAGGGATAGGAGGAGGGTCTAGACATAGGGAGGGAAGGAGAGTGGATGGACTGGGGAATGCATTAAAGTATCAAAAATTAGGGCGAGGCCTATAGAGTGCTGTGTCAAAGTACCATTCTGATCAAGTAATTAGTATGGGAGATATTAAGGGAAAACACACTATTTTTTTGCTAGAAATGCATACTAGGTCTCTAATTCTGAGTTTGTCAACCGAGCTGCGCTTGCAAAATGTATAGCACAATGAATGTTGAGTAAATATCGAAATAATAAAATGTGTTTAAAAATATTATTTTTGTTTGTATACCTACATTGGTTTCAACTTACTGTGTTACTTTGAGCTCAGATTTTTTTCTCTTTGCAATATTTGCTAAAATTGTTGTGGTATCATCAATTTACTTCAGATAATACGAATGATATGGTGATTGGTTTGTGTCCCTCATTTATTCTTTATTATTTGTATCAGTTATTACCTTTTTTAAATGTTTCAAATTATGTATTAACAAGTTTTAAGTATTGTACCTTTTCAATTGCAATCTTTCTTTCTAGGCATTTCCAAGATTTGCTGCAGGCTCTGGAGCTGGGCGAAATTTTGAACACGGTGAAAAACCAGACGAAAATGGATTCTTAATGTACCCAGAAATTAAAGAGTACATTACAAGTCTTGTGCTAAGTGACATATTTTCACCGGAAGAAATAAGACATTTTGTTAGCAATTATGCTTGCGAGAATTTTCTTGTATCAGAATCCCCTGACATTAAGTGCAGTCCTCAGACAGTTTATGAATTAAGAACTCTTGTTAAGGGTTTCATTTATTACGTACAGTCAGACATTTATGCATACTCAAAAAACCAGGAATCCAAAAAATTGATGATATGTCTTGGAAATGGATATCCTACTTTATATTTTGTACAAGATGAAGAAAATCAGGTTCTTAATGAAAACATAGAAATTGTAGAACTAGAAGATGGTTCTGGTGTAAATGAAAATTTAGAATTAAGTGAAACTATTGACCTTGAGGAAAAACCTAACGGTGAAATTTCTGTTAAGGTCGGAAAGTCAAAAAAAGAAAACTCTAAAAAGAGTGCCAAGATAGATGAGGTACCTTTAAAGATATTTGTAACAACTCGAGTAAATAAATGAGGAATTTTCATCACCGGTATGTATGCATTCCTTAATGTACAAAAGAAAATTATAATCTTAGATAAAAATAGGTAATTTTATTTTAAGCATGGTTTGGATGTGATAAACAAGAATTTAAATCTATGTATTGGAAAAAATCTGAAGGATTAGTTTGGGATAGTAATGGATTTTTAAGGTTAGGAGCTGTATGATCCCAAGGACTCCTGTAAAGGCTAGAACAGGATATAACAAAGAAATATTGTCATCCCTGCCCTAGTGCCAATGTATCAACAGGAAAGCACGGATTTGTTAAAAACAGTATAACATTGGATTCAAGCTCTTCAGAACACATCACAACACCTCCAATTCTATATTTGCCTGCTACCTGACAACATGTCACCCAATGAGCAGTTTTACTAATTTCTGAGAAAACTGCAATGCCTCTTGTTCATTTGTCTACCATTAGCAGCCTTCTTTTTCCTATTGTAAGTCGTGCAAGGCAGACAGGTTTTTTCCTGAATCGATTGCTATAAAAGAAAACATTTTGCTACCTGTTTCTATCTTGAGCTTAAATGTATGAGTAATGCATTAGGATCTACTTATTTCTTTTAGTGTTAGAGTGAGTTTAATCACAGGCATCTATAAAGAAGGCCTGGCCACTGATGTTAAGAAGATTATCTACGTCATCAATGTGAGGCGGTACATTGGGCGATCATCATCGAGATTAATCAGTATTCCATAATTGTTCCGACAAGAGATACTTACCTCAAACTACTTTCTTAGGAGGACTGGTAAAACCACTCCGCTCTGACCAAAATGATTCAAATCCCAACCCCCATAATGCCCAGCTGCCCACCCGAGCTGCGAAGGGGATATGGTTTGCGACCCGGGCGCCATCTTGACCTTAGGTCCTCAGTTCTCGCTGGTCGGTTGTAACATTCACTCGTCACAACCTCGCTCCTGCTCTGACCCTGACCTCGTGTTTACCGCATGGTCTCCCTGTGTTCCCTGTGTTACCTTGTGTTTTCCTGTGTCCTTTCTTTCCCTGTGTGTGTATCGTTGCCCTGTGATGGAGGCTCATCGTCATTGGCCTGGGCCTTCTGCGGAGAAAGCGTGTGGCGTTTTCTTGTGTAAGGAAGAAGTTGATCCTCATACCCTTTGTTCCACGTGTCAGGGACAAAGGTGTGCGAAGGATGCTACTTGCCCTGAATGCGTCGATTGGCCCGACTGGCAATGGAAGTTAGTCGGGATGAAGAAGAAGAAGGCCAAGAAGGAGAAACCGGCGCGTATTAAGTCGAGGGAAACGTCGGTAGAGTCGTCCTCATCCAGGACGACTCCGGAACAGGTGAAGTCCCCAAGGTCATCCCCAGTTCCCGTCCATGGCGGGGACGTAGGTTAGTCTGTTACCCGGGCCTCAACCGATTGTTGAGCCCGTTGTTCCGTCGGGTGAGGCCCCTGTGGCGGATCCCCTATTATTGTCCTTGTGGGTACCCCCTCCATGGAAGAGTTTGTGGTGCAAACTCTTGGTGTGGAGGTGCCCCCCTTGGTAGTGGTTCCGGCTGTAACTCCGGTAACCGAACTGCCTTCTCTGTGTGTCGTTGCAGGTCCATCATTGGGAGCGTACGATCCCTATCCTGAGCACTGTGTGACGGGCTCTTCTGATGTTGTTCTGCCGCCCAGGTCAGCCGTGCCCAGGACCCCGGGAAGTTTGCCGAGAGACGACGAGCAGCCTTGAGACAAAGTAGACCTCGGAGTGCGATGCACCCACCCCGAGCCGTCTCCCTCAGTCGGGTCGGCAACCCGAGTGGTGGGGAAGGCCGGATCAGTGACGCCGGCAAACCTCCCAAAAAGAAGAGAGCCAAGCGTTCTCCTTCTTCCTCCAACGGAGACCGATCTTCGGACGGGATCTCCTTGGAGAGTTCCTCCTCCGGCGAGAGGAGAAGGCGCAGGGGGCGCAAGAGGAACCGTTCGCGGTCATCCTCGAGGTACTCTAGAAAATGTTCTAGGTCGTCCTGGAGGAAGCACAGGAGCCGCAGGAGCAGCAGCATGAGGAACAGGCGGCATCGCAGGTATGGCAGTTCCCATTCACCAAGGAAGGCCAGTAAAGGTTCCCCTGTGCCCACCGTAGCAGGGGCTGCCCGTGGGAAGGAAGTTCCTGAGAGGAGAGCGGAGCGCGTGGTCGACTCCCGGGGCTCTCCGGCCAGTCCATCGGCCGCCCACCCACCGGCAGGCCCCGTGCGACCAAATGTCGGTAAGGGTCTCCCAGTGACCCCGCAGAAGGAGCCTAGAGGTGTGAGCACCCCAGGCGTGGTGAGGCCCCGTTCGAGAGAGGCGGGCAAGCCCATGACACTCCCCCCCCCCCCCCGAGGCACTCTTTGATACGGGTCTCCCCGCTTGGGTGGAGCCCTCAGCTACCCCCGCAGGTTCAATGAACGAGCCCCACCGTGAGGACGAGTACCCGGTGGAGAAAGATGATGAGGTGGGTGATCTGGTGTTGCCGGACGCAACACCGGAGGAAACGTCGATGTTCGGGAGGGTCCTAGCCTTGATCCGGAACCAGAACAACCTGAGTGAGGCGGAGGAGCCCAGGGATCTGGACTTCGCCACAGCGGGGGACAGGGCCCTGGGAACGGTGCCTAAGGAGTCCAGGCCTAATGTCAACCTGCCCTCCTCGGTCGACTCTCTTAAGGCCAAGAAGTTGGTCAACTTGTTCGTGGCGGCGCCCAAGAATTCCCTCAAGGACAGGAACTCCAAGAAGTTGCTGGTCTTTCAGAAGAGCCAAGCAAGGTTCTACACCCCTGAGGGCTCTTCGGGTGCCGCCCATGGACATGGGAGAGTCGTTGGCCGTGCTGTCGCAGGGCAGGTTGGATGAGCGGTCCATTTCGACATCCCTCACCTTCACATTACAGGAGGCCCTGTCGATGGAGGCCTCCATTTATTCCCTGGCCCATGCCTTGTCCTGGTTGGATTTGTGGTCTGCGGCAGTGGCCACTTTCCACACCAACCACGATCTCTCCAACGAAGCAGACCTGAACCTCTTCCGAGAGCTTCTCCGGTCTGGGGCCAAGGCCATTAAGTTCTCCTCCGCTCAAGCTTGGACTCAGGGCACCAACTGGGTCCTGCGGAGGAGGGACTCAGTCCTGAGAAAGTTGGCTCAAAGGATCCCAGACAGAGATGCCAGGTTGCTTAGGAACTCCCAAGTGGAAGGGAAAGGTCTGTTTCCAGAGAACCTGGTGGAGCAGATGATGGAGAGACTCGTGAAGGAAGGCAGGGCCCCCAGCGTTTTTCCTCAGCCACGACAGGCTCCCAGGAGACCCGCTAAGCCCTTCGTGAAACGGTCCTCGTCTGCTCCCAGCAGCAACCGGACGCCTCCCCCAGGTCCTGCGACTCCTCCCACCAGCCCTCCAAGGCCCCTCAAGGATTCTCGGGGCCCTTCAAGGTCCTCTAACTCCAGGAGAGCCAGAGGAGCCCAGTTCCCTAGGAGGAGGTAGGACGAGAGGCCCCCTACCACTATCCCCGCCACCGGTGGGGGATGCCTCCAAAAACATTGGCAAAGTTGGGAGAATTCCGGAGCCGACCCATGGACAGTGCGTGTTCTGAAGGAAGGCTACCGGGTCCCCTTCCTGGATGAGTCCCCTCCCCTGGTAAGGGACCCGGGGGCATACACCTTTGCATCCCGGGACCCCTCCCACAAGGAAGCCCCCCAGGCGGAGGTCTCCGCCATGTTGCTCAAGGGTGCCCTCCAACCGGAGTCGGACAACTCCCTGGGCTTCTACAGCAGACTCTTCCTAGTCCAGAAGTCCTTGGGGGGGTTGGAGCCCCATGATAGACCTCTCGGCCCTGAACAGGTCTATCAGGAAGACCCTGTTCAAAATGGAGACTCCAAGGTCGGTCTTGGCGGCCATAAGGAAAGGGGACTTTATGATTTCCCTGGACCTGAAGGATGCCTACTTCCAGATCCCAGTCCATCCCTCAAGCAGGAAGTACCAGTTCACCACCCTATGCTTCGGCCAATCCACGGTCCCACAGGTTTTCACAAGAGTGTTCTCCCTGGTGTCGGAGTGGGCGCACAAGCGCAACTTCTGACTCCTGTGTTACCTAGACGATTGGTTGCTGCTTTCAATGACAAAGGGACTCTGGAAGCAGCAACGGGACGCTCTGTTAGCCTTCTGCAGGGAGCTGGGTATTGTGGTAAATATTGAGAAATTCCAGCTGACGCCACTAAGAAGGACGGTATACGTGAGGATGGAGCTGGACACGACCTTGGCGAAGGCCTTTCCCTCCGAGGAACGCATCAGGAACCTCGGGGAGATTTCCAGGCCATTCCTCCAGGGCCTCCCTATGAGGACCAGGGACTGGCAGAGGCTCGTGGGTCACCTGACCTCCCTAGAGAAACTGGTCCCTCAAGGCAGGATCAAGCTGAGGCCCCTTCAGTGAAATCTAAAAGATCACTGGTGCCAGACCGGTTCCCCCACTCAGGTGGTCCCGCTGTCCCCCGAAGGGAGGGTGGCCCTACAGTGGTGGGCCCTGCCGGAGAACTCCAGGCGGGGCACCCCACTGACGGATTCCCCCCCAGAGACGTTGCTCTTCACGGATGCCTCCAAGAATGGTTGGGGCGCCCACCTGGTCTCTCACACAGCACAAGGCCAGTGGTTGGTGGCAGAGAGAGCTCTTCACATCAACGTCCTGGAGATCTTGGCCATTTAGAGGGCTCTGTCTATATTCGAAGGGGAGCTAGAGGGCAGAACGGTAGCCCTGATGTGCGACAATGCTACAGTGGTGGCGTATGTCAAGAAACAGCGAGGCCTTCGCTCCAGGAATCGCTGCCTCATAACAGAAAATATCCTGGAATGGGCCGAGAGGAAACACATAGACCTCACGGCCCGGTTCAATCCAGGAAAACGAAATGTTATAGCGGACGGTCTCAGCAGGAAGGGCCAAGTCCTAAGTGCTGAATGGTCCATGAACCCTCAGGTGGCCAGGGAAGTCATGGAGAGGTGAGGTTCCCTGGGGATAGACCTGTTCTCGACGAAACTGAACACATAGCTCCCGGTCTACTGCTCCCCGGTGCCAGACTCAGGGGCCGAGATGGAAGACGCGTTTCAGCACCCCTGGGACAACATGGACACCTATGCCTTCACACCCTTTGGGGTCCTCAGGAGAGTGTTGAACAGGCTCCTCCGGTCCAGGGGCACGAAGATGACCCTCATGGCTCCTTGGTGGCCCGAGAGGGAGTGGTTCCCGGACCTTCAGGCTTTAGCGTCATATTCCCCTTAGCCTCATCCTCTAAGAGAAGACCTCCTGTGTCAGTCGCTCTTCCTAAAGTTCCACGAAAATCCACAGGTGCTCTCCCTTCACGCTTGGCGACTATCGAGTGCCTGCTGAAGAGGGATGGTTTCTCGGGTTCAGCGGCCTCCTACATTGCGAGTTATTTGCGAAAGTCCTCAGCCGCGGTGTATCAGGCTAAGTGGGCTACCTTTTGCAAATGGTGTAAGAGTAAGGGAGTGAAGCCACTAGAGGCATCCATTCCCCTGATAGCAGACTACCTAATCTTTCTTAGGTTGGAGAAGAAGGTCTCGGTACCAGCGGTCAAAGGAGTTAGGGTTGGCCTGGGGCAGGTCTTGAAGCTGAAGGGCCTGGACTTAGGGGCCTCAGATCAGTTATCCATGCTGATCCGCAACTTCGAGCAGTCATGCCCCCCGCAAGTCTCCAGGGTCCCTGCTTGGGATGTCGCCAGGGTCCTGGACTCCTTGAAGAGACCCCTGTTTGAGCCCCTGAAGGATATATTGGACAGGGAGCTCACGTTGAAGACAGTCTTCCTGTTGGCCTTGGCATCCTCCAAGAGGGTGAGCAAACTGCACGGACTCTCGAGTGAGGTCTCCCACTCCAAAGAGTGGAAGGACGTCTCGTTTAGATTCTCTCCGTTCTTCGTGGCGAAGATGCAGAACCCCTCGGTGGTGGATTCAAGGTTTGAGGAGTTCTCTGTTCCACCAATAGCCTCCTCGGGAAACCCAGAAGACTTGCTCCTATGTCTGTTAAGAGCAGTCAGGAAGTACTTGGGTAGAACGGCCAGGTACCGTCCAGGTCTCTCCTCCCTATTCATCTCCACGGGCCTGGTCAAGAAGGCAATGTCGAGGAATACGGTCACCTTTTGGTTGCGAGAGGTCATTAGGAGGGCATATGAGACTTCCCGAGCGCCTCCCCCTAAGCACTCTAAGCCTCACGACATCAGGGTCTTGGGTACCTCCTTGGCCTTCTCCAAGAACATGGCAGTTTCTCAGATCTTAAAGGCCGAACTCTGGAAGAGGTAATCTACTTTTACAGCCCATTACTGAAAGGACGTTACGGGGAAGACGTTAGATACCTTCTCATTAGGTCCTGTGGTGGCAGGTCTTCAGCAGGTGTGAAGGTCCTATGAGGTTCCGTCATGATAGGGTTAGTGATGCACACACGTCCTCCCTATCCTTCCTGAATCCCCACCTACCTATTCCCCCCCCCCCCCCCCCCCTGTATTCCCTATGCCCCTGGAGCGGGAGGAACGAATGTGAGATTGAATAGGTGAGTTATCAATTGGTTGTTGGGTGTATTATTAATGTGTGGTATGTGATTCTCATCCCCCCCCGGGTGTGCCCGTCCATCTGCCATGGGTCTTCTTGCCCCTAAGGTCAGGGTGGTCCTGGTCCCAGTTCACCCCCGCCTCCTGAGTCCGAGTCTCCTAAGAAAGTAGTTCGAGGTAAGTATCTCTTGTCGGAACCAATCAGAAATTTTAAGCAATTTCTATTTTTCCTAACAATACTTACCTCGAACTACTTTCGGATTACAGTGAACCCTCGCTACTTCGCGGTTCGACCATCGCGGATTCACCACTTCGCGGATTTTTTCCATAACCCATATATATACAGTAACATATATACATATATATGTATGCATGTATTTATGTATATATGTATGTATGTATATATGTAGGTATGTATATGTGTATACATATAAATATATATACATATATATACACACATATATATATATATATATATATATATATATATATATATATATATATATATATATATCTAAAGTAGGAAGATGTGATGTAGTTCTAAGGGAATAGTATGGGAAATATGTCTGGGTAATAAGCAAAGCTCTACCTCCAGTTTGTTTCTTCATTATGATCAGAGATAAATGTAAACAAAACATTGGTTGCCATTTTTTAACGTGCTTTTTAGCGTGTTTAGGAAATGCATGATATAAAATTGCCTTTAATATTTGTGCCTGTTTTAGTTTAGGGTACTGTAGTACATGCATTAAGTGTTCTGTACATTAAAGGGTAGTTTGTTAACAGTACTACGTACAAGGGAAGGTTTTAAAAGTCTGAATATACATGTTGAATAAATAGGTAAATATGGTGTCACTACTTCGCGGATTTTCACCTATCGCGGCCGCGTCTGGAACCTATCTACCGCGATAAACGAGGGTTCACTGTATTGCCCTCCCATCCGTCCTCTGGTGAACAGGCACTCAGAGTTTGGGCGAAGTTTGGAGCAAGAACTGAGGACCTAAGGTCAAGATGGCACCCGGGTCGCGAACCATACCCCCTTCGCAGCTCGGGTCGGCGGCTGGACATTGTTGGTGGGGTGGGATTTGAATCATTTTGGTCGGAGCGGAGTGATTTTACCCGTCCTTCTAAGAAAGTAGTTCGAGGTAAGTATCGTTAGGAAAAATAGAAATTACTTAAAATTTCTATTTTCTTATTTAATTAATTTTCTTATCTGCATTGTTTTATAATGCCAAATAAATGTTGTATGCATCGTTGTTGTGGGAATTAAGAACTCAAAGGCGTCTGATATTTCCTTCCGTTACTATAAAAAACTTAACAGGAAGTGGCTACACATTGTGAAGAGAGAAGAAGGATATGCACCAACCAAGAATAGCAGGGTAAGCAATTCATTTTTTGTACCTTAATTTTCAAGCATATTGATTTGAGCTGCAATAACCATTGTATTTATTAATTTCGTGCTAATATTTCTCATTCCAGGTTATAGGCTACAAAAATATCAGCAAAAAAAAAAAAAAAAAAAAAAACATATATAACGGACCCTAGAATTTAACTGAGGGGGGATACTTCAATATGGGGAAAGGGTTTGTGTACTGCCATGATCAGAAAAGCTGCACTAGTCAGGGTCACCCATACTAGGTTGGATGCTGTGGGTGATCAGATCAAAGTCTCCCACCATCACCAATTTGCAGTGGCCAGTGTGGAGATGAAAAACTGGCCAAACCTAAGAGATGAATACAACAACCCCATCTCTGCCCCCAGTCCCCACCAGCAACAGAACAACAGCCTAAGGTGGCGGGCAGATACGTCTTACTGCAGAGGCTGCTAAAATTTCTAGACGAGAACAGGCCACCTTTGGCAACTGAACCTCGCAACATATAGTACAATGTCAGGACCCTGCTTAGGGAAGGAAATCTTGCAGTGTTACTAGAAGAGCGGAAATAAATAAATTGGGATGTAATAGGATTTAGAAAAATGAGAATTGAGAAATCTTATAAAGAGTTAAAAAGAGGGTCATGTATTTTGCTTTAGAGGTCATTTAAGGAACAAAGAAAATGAAGTGGGTTTTCTTATTAATAAAGATCTTGCAGGTAACATAAAAAAAATGTATAGTATCAGTGATAGAATTGTAGGACTGATTATCAAACTAAGTAAGAAGCATTAAATGAAGATCATTCAAATATATATAAAGATCCAGAAATATCTTTGAGAAAACATAAGACTCAATTTACATTTGTTTTGGGGGATTTCAACGCTAGAGTAGGTCAAAAGAAGAGAGGGGAATCTTCAGTAGGTAAATTTGGAGTAGCCGCAAGAAATAACAGAGGAGACAAGCTTGTAGAATTTGCTGAAAGAAGCAATCTAAAAATCATGAATATGGAAAGACTGAAAAGAAAAAAAAATACATTTTATTTATGGGAAAAGTTAATTAGCTAAAGATGTAACAGAGTTAAACAAGTTATGGCGAGGCATAAAACTGGTGTAGATCTAAGGGAAGAAAGAGAAAAACAAATTTTAAGAAATAGAATAAACACTGCTGTAATAAGAAAGAAATCTGAGGATTTTAGTTTAGCAAGAAAAAATAGGGTTGTGGTGGCCTGGTGATCGCCAGACTGGGGCTCAAGTCCCACTCAAACTTGTTAGTTCCTTTCGTTGTTGCAACCTCATCATCCTTGTGAGCCAAGGGTGGGGTTCTTGGGTAACCTATAGGTATACCTGTTGAGTCATCAGCAGCCATTACCTGGCCCTTCGTGGTCCTAGCTTGGGTGCTGATCATGGTCAGTGTCTAGGGCATTGTCCTACTTGCTAGAGCAATGTCACTTTCCCTAGCCTCTACCATTTATGAGCCACCTTTAAACCAGCTACACCATGGAATGGAAATAAGTAAATAGGAATTGAATAGTAATTTAACAAAATTTGTATTCAATCAGCACAAGAGGTTGGTGGAAAAGTTTCTAAACAAGATCAAGGAAAACTATCAGAAAACACCAAAACCTTACTAAAGAAAAGATCGGAAATGAGAGTAAAATCTATTAGAGATGAAATAGAATTAGTAAAAGTATCTAAAACAATAAACAAACTAAAAACCCAAGGTATTTGCAAAAGCAATCCGATCAAAACTGAGGAAACACTAAAGAAAAGAAGAAGCTTCAAGGTAATGAAAAGAAGACTTGGAACAGGGAACCAACATATATTTGCTTTAAAGGATAGAAATGGAAAAGAAGAGTGATAGAAATGGCAGTGGATTTTTATAGAATACTATAAAAGTAGTGATATAAGAAATAACATTGCCATTAGAAGTAATGAAATACCTGAGCCAGTACCGAAGGTAAGAGTAGAAGTAAAGAAGCCATTAAAGGTATGAAATGAGGCAAAATAGCAGAAGATGGCTTAACAATTGATTTAGTAATGAAATTTCATAGTAGTAAAACTTGATGAACTTTACACAACAGGTCTGCAAAAATGCTGTATACCTACAGCTTGGAAAAACTTCAATCATTATACTAACATGCAAAAATGGAGACACAAAAGACCTGAAAAATTACCACCCTATAAGTTTAGTCTTACTAATATATAAAATATTTACAAAGATCTTATTAGGATGAAGAGAAATTCAACAACTGACCGTATCCATGTAATTAACCAGCTAATGGAAAATTTAACAGAGTATGACAAACCACTATGTATGGCATTTATAAACTGTAAGAAAGCTTTTGACTGTCAAAATTACAGCGGTATTGTAAGCTCTTCAAAGACAAGGAATAGATGAATCTTATGTTAGAGCACTTGAAGATATCTATACAGAAAGTACAGCAATCCTAAAACTACATGTAGTGAGAAAATTCCAACTGAGAAAGAAGTTAGACAGGGAGACCCCATCTCTCCTTAATTATTCATCGCGTGTCTAGAAGAAGTTTTTAAGAATTTATATTGGGAAAATGTAAAAATTAACATTAATGGGGAATACCATAACAACTTAAGATTTGCAGAAAACGTAGTTCTATTTAGTGAATCAATGGAGGAATTGCAAATGATGATAGAAAGTTTGAATAGAGAAAGCAGAAATGTAGGACTAAAAATGAGAATGAGTAAAAGTGAGATATTGGGCGGTATTCATAAAGAGAAGGATATGCTTATACTTGCAAAATATGAAGGAAATCCTTCTACTTGTATTCATAAACATTTTAAGCAAAAGCTTCTACTTAGAGCAAAAGAATATCCTTATAATCACATAAAAGTAAATGGTTATACATAAAGAAGACCCTTTACTTCATATAAAGAGCATATGCTTCGAAAAAGCTGAGTCTGGTCAGTAGCAGACTGCAGTTCGAAAAGAAATGTTGTTCTGTCCGATTCTCAGCACGATGGCAGATTTTGTGGATGTGAGGCATGTTAAACAATACATGCCCCGTTTACCCACGCTTGATCGTGATTTCAAGATGTTATTCCGTTTTGAAGAACAAAATGTACAGTGGCTTGCGGACAGATATCTTGTCCACACCTGGAATCTCGATGAAATATCAAGGTTAAGACATAACTTGGTGATATGCATTTTACATTTGCTTTTGCATGTATAAACAGTTGGGAGAATACGAAGGCTGCTGTATTTAGGGATGTATGTATGTACAAACAGTATATATGTATGTATGTATATATATATATATATATATATATATATATAATATATATATATATATATATATATATATATATATATATATATATATATATATATATATATATATATATATATATATATATATATATATCTGTGTGTGTGTGTGGGTACAGTCCATGCAAATGTACCGTATTCATATAATATATAAATATAGTTTATATATATATATATATATATATATATATATATGTATATATATATATATATATATATATATATATATATATATATATATATACACATATAAATATACAGAATATTTATATACTGCAAAAGCTTATATACATGCAGGTATATACACATATATAAACTATATATATATATATATACATATATATATATATATATATATATATATATATATATATATATATATGTATATATATATATATATATATATATATATATATATATATATATATATTTATATATATTATATACTGTATATATATATATATATATATATATATATATATATATCGATTCATACCAGAAATAGATTGTTCTAAATCTCAAACCTGAAATAATTTAGCTGAAATCAACTATTTCAATTCGGTTTGCTTTAAACCTCAATTACCCTTCGCCCTTCGTCTGGGTATCTTAAAGTTTCCTTCAAACTGCAAAGTTGAGCCTTTAGCGTCTTCAAAACTTTTCAACTCAAATCCATAAATCAAATTACGTAGTTTATTATTATTATTATTATTATTATTATTATTATTATTTCATTATCATTATTATTATTATTGTTGTTGTTGTTATAAAACAAGAATGGAATTTTTCGCGAGTCCTAAAAGAATTCGGAAGAAAATCTTCTCAGATTTCCAAATGGCTTCAGAAGAAATAGCCATAGACTTAGCATGGAATTCTGAATGCCTCCAGAATGGAATCTCAGAACAGTATCGGAAGAAAATTTCCCCGGATTTCTAAATGGCTTCAGAAAAACTAGCCATAGACTTAGCATGGAATTCTGAATGCCTCCAGAACGGAATCTCAGAACAGTTTCGGAAGAAAACTTTCCCGAATTTCCAAAAGTCTTCAAAGGACATAGCCGTATACTTAACATGGATTTCTGAATGACTCCAGAACGGAAATTTCCAGGAGCACTCCCCGAGATTCAAATGACTTCTGAAGACCTGATCTTCATTTTTTCAAACGTAGCCTGCAACACCTCACATGATCTGTATGTAGCTGGCGAAATCTAACCAAGGAATTGCGCGTCAATAAGGAGTAAGAGGAAATGAGTTGATGACTGGGAGAAGGATTTCACTTAACTCACAGAGATCGCGTTCTGGCGGAATAGGAAGCTGCCGGTAAGAATTATATGTTACGTCTTCGGAACACCATCAACTACAGATGGTTTTGGTTGCTGCCGAAGTTGCCGATCGTTTTGTATCGCCCGACCTATAGAAAGACATGGGATCTTTCGTTGGCAGCTGAGCTTTGAAGATCATAATGTATGCGCCTTGAAGGATCCTTTGCTTGGGCTTTTGCGACGATGTCTTATTAAAGGAGACTCTTGGAAAAAGTACGAGGCTTTGCATCGGTGCAAAAACGGGTTGTGGGGAATGAGGATGGAGGCAGAATGGTTCAACTGAACGGTGAGTGACGTGTAGTTCTTCAACAGGATTGTCCCAAAATTTGCCATTGAAGTAAGGACATATTCAGACGACATTGGTAAATATATCATGGTGCTCGTCATTTACTTTGGCATGATAGTGTATGCGGAGAAATCGATAGTATTCATCTCTTTACTCATTGCCCAGATAGGTAAAGAATAAATGCCTTCGATTTCCCTGAGGAATCTGACGAAGTGAGGACTCGCGGCACTGAAATCTCTTTTGAAATCTTGAAGAACACTGACGAACTAAGGAAAAGAGACAATGAAATCTCCAAAGAAACAGATAATCTAATGAAAGAAGATCTTGAAAACTAGAAGACAGGAGAGAACAGCGAAGAGGAGCCTCTAATGCAAGAGGTAAGACACCTAAAAATAGAGAGCCTCTAATGCTAGAAGTAAAGCACCTCAAAATATAGATCGAAGACCCTCTAATGCTAAAAGTATGGAGCCTAGAAATATATGTCAAAGAACTTCTAATGCTAGAAGTGTGGGAGCTAAAGAGAGAGGTCGAAGAACTTCTAATGTTAGAGGTGTGGGAGCTATAAAGAGAGGTCAAAGAACTTCTAATGCTTGAGGTAAGGGAGCTGGAAAGAGGTCAAAGAACTTCTAATGTTTGAGGTAAGGGAGCTGGAAAGAGGTCAAAGAACTTCTAATGCTAGAGGTGTGGGAGCTAAAAAGAAGTCAAAGAACTACTAATGCTAGAGGTGTGGGAGCTAAAAAGAGGTCAAAGAACTTCTAATGCTAGAGGTGTGGGAGCTAAAAAGAGGTCAAAGAACTTCTAATGCTAGAGGTGTGGGAGCTAAAAACAAGTCAAAGAACTTCTAATGCTAGAGGTGTGGGAGCTAAAAAGAGGTCAAAGAACTTCTAATGCTAGAGGTGTGGGATCTAAAAAGAGGTCAAAGAACTTCTAATGCTTGATGTGTGGGAGCTAAAAAGAGGTCAAAGAACCTCTAATGCTAGAGGTGTGGGAGCTAAAAAGAGGCCAAAGAACTTCTAATGCTAGAGGTGTGGGAGCTAAAAAGAGGTCTAAGAACCTCTAATGCTAGAGGTGTGGGAGCTAAAAAGAGGTCAAAGAACTTCTAATGCAAGGGGTGTGGGAGCTAAAAAGAGGTCAAAGATCTTCTAATGCAAGGGGTGTGGGAGCTACAAAGAGGTCAAAGAACATCTGATGCAAGGGGTGTGGGAGCTAAAAAGAGGTAAAAGAACTTCTAATGCAAGGGTTATGGGACCAAAAAGAGGTCAAAGAACTTCTAATGCAAGGGGTGGGGGAGCTAAAAAGAGGCCAAAGAACTAATAATGCAAGGGGTGTGGGAGCTAAAAAGAGGTCAAAGAACTTCTAATGCAAGGGGTGGGGGAGCTAAAAAGAGGTCAAAGAACTTCTAATGCAAGGGGTGGGGGAGCTAAAAAGAGGTCAAAGACCTTCTAATGCAAGGGATGGGGGAGCTAAAAAGAGGTCAAAGAACTTCTAATGCAAGGGGTGGGGGGACCTAAAAGGAGGTCAAAGAACTTCTAATGCAAGGGGTGGAGGAGCTACAAAGAGGTCAAAGAACTTCTAATGCAAGGGGTGGGGGAGCTAAAAAGAGGTCAAAGAACTTCTAATGCAAGGGGAAGGGGGAGCTAAAAATAGGTCAAAGAACTTCTAATGCAAGGGGTGGGGGAGCTAAAAAGAGGTCAAAGACCTTCTAATGCAAGGGATGGGGGAGCTAAAAAGTGGTCAAAGAACTTCTAATGCAAGGGGTGGGGGGACCTAAAAGGAGGTCAAAGAACTTCTAATGCAAGGGGTGGAGGAGCTACAAAGAGGTCAAAGAACTTCTAATGCAAGGGGTGTGGGAGCTAAAAAGAGGTCAAAGAACTTCTAATGCAAGGGGAAGGGGGAGCTAAAAACAGGTCAAAGAACTTCTAATGCAAGGGGTGGGGGAGCTAAAAAGAGGTCAAAGAACTTCTAATGTAAGGGGTGGGGGACCTAAAAAGAGGTAAAAGAACTTCTAATGCAAGGGGTGGGGGTGCTAAAAAAAGGTCAAAGAACTTCTAATGCAAGGGATGGGGGAGGTAAAAAGAGGTCAAATAACTTCTAATGCAAGGGGTGGGGGGAGCTAAAAAGAGGTCAAAGAACTTCTAATGCAAGGGGTTGGGGAGCTAAAAAGAGGTCAAAGAACTTCTAATGCAAGGGGTCGGGGAGCTAAAAAGAGGTCAAAGAACTTCTAATGCAAGAGGTGTGGGAGCGAAAAAGAGGTCAAAGAACTTCTAATGCAAGGGGTGTGGGAGCTAAAAAGAGGTCAAAGAACTTCTAATGCAAGGGGTGTGGGAGCTAAAAAGAGGTCAAAGAACTTCTAATGCAAGGGGTGTGGGAGCTACAAAGAGGTCAAAGAAATTCTGATGCAAGGGGTGTGGGAGCTAAAAAGAGGTCAAAGAACTTCCAATGCAAGGGTTGTGGGACCAAAAAGAGGTCAAAGAACTTCTAATGCAAGGGGTGGGGGAGCTAAAAAGAGGCCAAAAAACTTCTAATGCAAGGGGTGTGGGAGCTAAAAAGAGGTCAAAGAACTTCTAATGCAAGGGGTGGGGGAGCTAAAAAGAGGTCAAAGAACTTCTAATGCAAGGGGTGTGGGAGCTAAGAAGAGGTCAAAGAACTTCTAATGCAAGGGGTGGGGGAGCTAAAAAGAGGTCAAAGAACTTCTAATGCAAGGGGTGGGGGACCTAAAAGGAGGTCAAAGAACTTCTAATGCAAGGGATGGAGGAACTACAAAGAGGTCAAAGAACTTCTAATGCAGGGGGTGGGGGAGCTAAAAAGAGGTCAAAGAACTTCTAATGCAAGGGGTGGGGGAGCTAAAAAGAGGTCAAAGAACTTCTAATGTAAGGGGTGGGGGAGCTAAAAAGAGGTCAAAGAACTTCTAATGTAAGGGGTGGGGGACCTAAAAAGAGGTCAAAGAATTTCTAATGCAAGGGGTGGGGGGAGCTAAAAAAAGGTCAAAGAACTTCTAATGCAAGGGATGGGGGAGGTAAAAAGAGGTCAAATAACTTCTAATGCAAGGGGTGTGGGAGCTAAAAAGAGGTCAAAGAACTTCTAATGCAAGGGGTGTGGGAGCTAAAGAGAGGTCAAAGATCTTCTAATGCAAGTGGTATGGGAGCGAAAAAGAGGTCAAAGAACTTCTAATGCAAGGGGTGTGGGAGCTAAAAACAAGTCAAAGAACTTCTAATGCAAGGGGTGTGGGAGCTAAAAAGAGGTCAAAGAACTTCTAATGCAAGGGGGTGTGGGAGCTAAAAAGAGGTCAAAGAACTTCTAATGCAAGGGGTGTGGGAGTTAAAAAGAGGTCAAAGAACTTCTAATGCAAGGGGTGTGGGAGCTAAAAAGAGGTCAAAGAACTTCTAATGCAAGGGGTGGGGGAGCTAAAAAGAGGTCAAAGAACTCCTAATGCAAGGAGTGTGGAAGCTAAAAGAGGTCAAAGAACTTCTAATACAAGGGGTGGGGGAGCTAAAAAGAGGTCAAAGAACTTCTAATGCAAGGGGTGTGGGAGCTAAAAAGAGGTCAAAGAACTTCTAATGCAAGGGGGTGTTGGAGCTAAAAAGAGGTCAAAGAACTTCTAATGCAAGGGGTGTGGGAGCTAAAAAGAGGTCAAAGAACTTCTAATGCAAGGGGGTGTTGGAGCTAAAAAGAGGTCAAAGATCTTCTAATGCAAGGGGTGGGGGAGCGAAAAAGAGGTCAAAGAACTTCTAATGCAAGGGGTGTGGGAGCTAAAAAGAGGTCAAAGAACTTCTAATGCAAGGGGGTGTTGGAGCTAAAAAGAGGTCAAAGAACTTCTAATGCAAGGGGTGTGGGAGCTAAAAAGAGGTCAAAGAACTTCTAATGCAAGGGGGTGTGGGAGCTAAAAAGAGGTCAAAGATCTTCTAATGCAAGGGGTGGGGGAGCGAAAAAGAGGTCAAAGAACTTCTAATGCAAGGGGTGTGGGAGCTAAAAAGAGATCAAAGAACTTCTAATGCAAGGGGTGTGGGAGCTAAAAAGAGGTCAAAAAACTTCTAATGCAAGGGGGTGTGGGAGCTAAAAAGAGGTCAAAGATCTTCTAATGCAAGGGGTGTGGGAACTGAAAAGAGGACAAAGAACTTCTAATGCAAGGGGTGTGGGAGCTAAAAAGAGGTCAAAGAACTTCTAATGCAAGGGGTGTGGGAGCTAAAAAGAGGTCAAAGAACTTCTAATGCAAGGGTGTGGGAGCTAAAAAGAGGTCAAAGAACTTCTAATGCAAGGGGTGTGGGAGCTAAAAAGAGGTCAAAGAATTTCTAATGCAAGGGGTGGGGGAGCTAAAAAGAGGTCAAAGAACTTCTAATGCAAGGGGTGGGGGAGCTAAAAAGAGGTCAAAGAACTTCTAATGCAAGAGGTGTGGGAGCTAAAAAGAGGTCAAAGAACTTCTAATGCAAGGGGTGGGGGAGCTAAAAAGAGGTCAAAGAACTTCTAATGCAAGGGGGTGTGGGAGCTAAAAAGAGGTCAAAGAACTTCTAATGCAAGGGGTGTGGGAGCTAAAAAGAGGTCAAAGAACTTCTAATGCAAGGGGTGTGTGAGCTAAAAAGAGGTCAAAGAACTTCTAATGCAACGGGTGTGGGAGCTAAAAAGAGGTCAAAGATCTTCTAATGCAAGGGGTGTGGGAGCGAAAAAGAGGTCAAAGAACTTCTAATGCAAGGGGTGTGGGAGCTAAAAAAAGGTCAAAGAACTTCTAATGCAAGGGGGTGTGGGAGCTAAAAAGAGGTCAAAGATCTTCTAATGCAAGGGGTGTGGGAGCGAAAAAGAGGTCAAAGAACTTCTAATGCAAGGGGTGTGGGAGCTAAAAAGAGGTCAAAGAACTTCTAATGCAAGGGGTGTGGGAGCTAAAAAGAGGTCAAAGAACTTCTAATGCAAGGGGGTGTGGGAGCTAAAAAGAGGTCAAAGAACTCTTAATGCAAGGGGTGTGGGAGCTAAAAAGAGGTCAAGGAACTTCTAATGCAAGGGGTGGGGGAGCTAAAAAGAGGTCAAAGAACTTCTAATGCAAGGGGTGTGGGAGCTAAAAAGAGGTCAAAGAACTTCCAATGCAAGGGGGTGTGGGAGCTAAAAAGAGGTCAAAGAACTTCTAATGCAAGGGGTTGGGGAGCTAAAAAGAGGTCAAAGAACTTCCAATGCAAGGGGTGTGGGAGCTAAAAAGAGGTCAAAGAACTTCTAATGCAAGGGGTGGGGGAGCTAAAAAGAGGTCAAAGAACTCCTAATGCAAGGGGTGTCGGAGCTAAAAAGAGGTCAAAGAACTTCTAATGCAAGGGGTGGGGGAGCTAAAAAGAGGTCAAAGAACTTCTAATCCAAGGGGTGTGGGAGCTAAAAAGAGGTCAAAGAACTTCTAATGCAAGGGGTGGGGGAGCTAAAAAGAGGTCAAAGAACTTCTAATGCAAGGGGTGGGGGATAGATGTCGCCAGCTAGGCTTTGGGGAAGGCGTGGCGGTGATTACCTTATGCTTACAAGGATATCCTTCATTTTTATGAATACCTCCCATTCAATAAAAATACAAGGACAACAAATAAGGGTTATGGATGAACCTATAGAGATTGTAAATGACTATACATACAGAGGGCAGACAGTAAGTATTTCTGTGGAACAGAAAGTAAGTATTTCCCCTGGACATAAAACCAAAATTAAAAGAACGATAAGCATAAGATAGAGAGAATTTGGTTAAAAAAAAAGGAGGTTTTGAAAAGAAAAGTATTTAAACATCTTATGCATTAGAAACTTAGAGCCTTAGTAAAGCCTTACAACATAAATTAATTACAACTCAAAGAGTGATAATGGAAAAAACCACTAAGCGACAGAAAAAGAGCAATATGGATATGAGAGCTAAGTGAAGTAGAGGATACTCTAACACACGTAAGAAAAAGAAATGGACATGGCCAGGACATATAATAACAATAACAGATAATGGATGCGCTTTAAGAATAACAGAATGGGTCCATAGAGATTGCAAACGAAGCAGAGAAATAAGATGATGATGGATCGTTGAGTTAAGAAAATTTGTGCAAATAAATTTTCATAGAAAAACCATTAACAGATGGGAGTGGAAGGACGTGTCTGAGGCCTTTGTCCTGTAGAGGAATAGCTATGGTTATATATATATATATATATATATATATATATATATATATATATATATATATATATATATATATATATAGTTTATATTTTTTTTCAAGACATGACACCCATCCCTTGGAAAGGTGGAGAAGGAATAGTCATACCTGTGTGAGAGGTGGTTGTATGTGTGCATGTTTATCAAAATATTTATTTGTCTTTTTTGACGGTTCATGTACACTAGTATATATATATATATATATATATATATATATATATATATATATATATATATATATATATGTGTGTGTGTGTGTGTGTCTTCTTCTTTATACATTCGTATATTTTATCTGTATTTGTATGAATATAAAATACCTTCCAGTTTTCAATCACGATATAAACTGCCAATCTACAGAAGATATGCCGAAAAGTAGATAATTTCATTGCAGGTGTGTAAGTTACATTTTTGTCAGAAAGATAGTGTATGGAAGGTTTTGCACTTTGGTGAAAATAGGGGAAAGAAGATTACTGCAAGACTTTCAAAATCCCGACTCTTCTATGATGGTGCTCCATCTCTGATGCCTAATTGCCCACCTTACGCTTCATCGACCTCAAATGTACGAGTATCGCAAGAAGGCAAGGCTAGAGGAAATACCTTTGCAAGCTGCAATGGCAGACAGCAGGGCAACTCACAATGTCTATAAGGAAGATAGGCAGTTTTTATTTTTGAATAACCTTAATGATAAGGTAAATTTCATTGATGCATCATATTGGACTATCATAAGAAAAGAAAAATGCACACATATTTGTAGGATTTTGGAGGCTCTGCTGAATTATATACCTATGTCTTTGGTTGTGAATGATGGTTGTTCGATATGTACATTTGGTCACGATATAGAAGTTAAGAAACTAGGAAACTATAGAATTCTTTCTAAAATCGGTGATATAAATCAGTCCAGTCAATCTAGGTCCAAAATAGGCCAAACCCATCACAAATTGCAACAGGAACCAAATTAGTACCGAATTGTAGCAATCTTTTTTTCCAGATTGACAAACTAAAAATCAACCAAAATCAGGTTGGTGGAAGAGTTTCATTTTTACACAAGAACGTTCAAAGGTTAAATATCGAAATTACTTTAAAATTTAACAAGCAATGCCGCATTAAACAACATTAACTCACTGGATAATACCAATAAATAACCTAATTTTGCTTTATTTACTCTGAATTTGTTATTTTAGGGATATATTGATTTTTAAAAATTTCACTTTGCACTGGAAATGCCTTTTTTTGTGAAATCACTCCGACAATTATTCAAAAATGAAGATTGATAGTCACAATATAGAAATGACTGCCCTACAAGTTGAATTAAAGTAGCCATTAAGTTCAATTGCGTATTTAACTTGGTCAATTTTATGTTAAATGAGAAGGTTTTTGCTCTGAATGTTTTTCTTGTAAAATAATTTATAGATACTAGGCCTCGTAGAAACATTAGGCATGTTTCCTTCATTTTTACTTCCGAATTCATAAAATAGCTGAAAAATCCAAATCAATCTGCAGATGTTGAACTGGATATCAGTGATCGAATTTTTCAGCTTGATTCAAGTGAAGGGAAAATTTAAACGTACCCAAATTGTGTGAGGATTTAATTTCTGAAAAACGTTGTACCCCAAATTCCATAAATAATTCATGTTCTTATCTTACGTAAGAAAACTGAAAAGATGTTTAAATAATTTTCCTACTGTCAGGCTTTGGTTTCAGTACCTGGAGATGATAACCATTTTGCGTGAATTTCTTAGATCTGAGAGAATTGGTGACTGATCTATGTAATTCCATGTCGTGAAGATGTTACCTGTTCTTGCAGTTGCTGGGCATAATTTATACACAAATTCAATTCATGTTTATTTGAAATTTATGTCACAGCTGTCAACACAACACCCTGATGCATATAAGATTTTTACTGACGGTTTGCATGTGGTGAGACGGTCCGACAGATATTGGGGAGGCCTATCAAGGGACCTTGTTATAGAGGAAGTTTTGACGAGAAACCTTAAGATAACTGGTGGCCTAACACGAGGGAGAAGGATGTAAGAATGCCTTAGGCTTGTTTGGCTATTGTCAAACCCTCTATGTTCAGAAATTAATTATGCAATGCAAGAGTTTACTTCATTAAATATTTGTACAAATGACCAGCATAAAGACTCAACGAAAGCATGTCAGCAACGTGATGTGAAGGATACATCAAAGGTCATTTCTTTTCTATCTTCGCATTCACCCTTTTGCTCAGTAGCAACACTTCATAGCATTGATGGTGGTGTATCAGCAGCAGGAAATGTTAATGTTCAAGAAGCAGTTGGAGTGGGAGAAAAAAATCTCTAAAACGTGTTAGACCAATATGTCCTTCATCGTCGTTTTAAGAAGAAAGATTAAGTGAAAACAATGGATAAGAAGGTCTGTCTCTGTTGGTTCTGGTTATATAGAAATTGATCCTCAGCTGCTTTTCCAGAGGCTGGTCACAGCTGGTACAAACAGCTGTGATTTAGATGAGGTCTTTAAGCTTGAGTTATGCAGTTATCCACCAGCACTCTGACGGTATAATGATGCATTACTTGAAGCAGATAAGCCTTCACTGACTGATGCTCTCTGAGAAGATGTCAGGAAATGAAAGTAGGCCATCAGAAAATGTGCATTACATATTAGATGGCTCACTATTACACAGAATACCTTTTCAAAGTGGGCAGACATGGAAGAAGATAATTTCATGTTTTAGCAGTTATGTTACTACTAAGTATGGTCTGTCCATTGTCATTTTTTCTGGTCCAGCAATGAAGGATGAGGCCCACAAAAGACGGATGAAAGACGGACCAGGGTCCAGTGGTCTTGTTCGCCTTTGATATGACATGTACAATGCCCAATGCAGGTTTTTTTCTCCAACTGTATTAACAAGCGGAGATTTATAGAAATTCTTTGCATAGCACTGGAGCAAAATGGATGTAAAGTACTTCTTGCAACAGCAGATTTCTGCTGATGTGTTGATTGCTGAAACTGATATTAAAATGGCAAATAATTGTGACACTGTGCTTATCGGGGACGACACAGATCTGCTTGTATCGCTATGCAATAAGGCGCTGAACACCATACACAAACTGTTTTTTAGACCGGAACAGAAGTTGATTTGAAAGAAAACCACAAGGTGTTGGGGCATTAAAATTACAAAGGTCACTTGGCAAAATTGTATGTGATAATCTATTATTTATTTATGCTTTATTATGGCGTGACACCACTTCCCGATTGTTTGGTGTAGGAAAATCTGTTGCACTGAAAAAATATAAAGTAGTGCATATTTTCAACATCAGGCAGCTGTGTTCAGATCTCCAATGGCTCAAAAACATAAAATAATTAAGGCTGGGCAAAATGCTTTAGTATTAGTCTACAAAGGAAAGCCTGGGCAAATTCTAGATAGCATTAGATTGGAAACCTTCCACCTAAAGGATTCTTCCAGTCGCACCTATGTTCAACTTCGTAATCTACCTCTTACATCTGCTGCTACTCAATATCATAACTTGAGAGTATACAGCACTCTGAAGTTCAACAATAGTTTGGAGATGAATTACCCCCAAGGGATTGGGGCTGGGTGAATAAAGAAGCACCTTCATTTCAATTGCATCAGATTCACAATCAGCTCCGGTATACTTACTAGAAGCCATTTCTTGCAATTGCAAAAGTGGTTGCAACAGTAGACGATGTGGATGCAGAAAATATGGGCTAGATTGTTCGCTTGCATGTGGGGGAATGCAAGGGTAGGCCTATTCACTGTAGTAATGCCACCCATGCAAATACTGACAATGAAAATGAAGGCTAATTTGAATTATAATAAAGACTATATGACTAAAACAAACTCTCTGGAACTACATATCAATGGAATTTTGTAAGGTTTTGCAAAATATGGGAAAGTAACCGGAACTGGATAGTAGTTTGGCAAATGTCTACACAATTATATTTGGGGTATCTTATACAACAATGTAATTGCTGATTTTGAGCTTCAGCTACAAAATTAAAGTTTATTTAAAGAGAACTACAAAGATTATTCAGAAAACCTGTTGGAGCTAAAGAC
>NC_090725.1:202778731-202786231 GCF_036898095.1 Palaemon carinicauda | reverse complement strand
CTCTGAAACTGGTCTTAACTTTGTAAAATTTACAAAAAAAACTTAAGATCTGAATAACATTTAAGACCCAATCTGAATACATGACACAATTATTTCATCTCTGCCTAAACAAGACAGTCATCCAAGTAGGCAATGACCTGAACTCCCTGCAACTGCAGTAGTCCAATCACTGACTTTGCTAGTTTTGTGAAAATTCTTGGGGCTATATTGAGGCTGAATGGTATTACTTTGAACCTCTACAAACTCCCCCATTAGACGAAACATTAAGTAAGCTTGAAAGTGAGGTGCTATATGGACATGCCAATAAGCATGTTTTAGATCTATCATACAGGTTCAAGTCCCTTGGTGAAGTAATTGGTGGACAGGTGTAGGGGCTTCCATTTTGGATACATCTAATGAATTTGTTGAGATGAGACAGGTCGACGATCACTCTTCTCTCCTGGCACTTAACAATCTACCTTGCAATTAATTCCTCTATGGCTCCTTTTTCAGCATTTGCGAACAAAAGAGTTGAGTTTCAAGGTTTTTGTTCTGAAAGAGTTTGTGTTGTAGAGGTGGTTTGGAAATTTATGATCAATGCAGACCTTTTGAGATTATACTCTGTCCCCACTTAGAAATAAGTCCAATGTTCTTGAAAATAATGGATATGACCTCCGACCTGAGAATATTCCTTGTTGGGGGTACTTTACTTTTGCAGAATGAGTCAGAACCCTGACTTCCCTTAATCTGCTCACAACACCTCTTCCTCCCCTGAAAAGATCTTGAAGTACTCATGGCTTGGGTCTCTGTCTAAGAAGGTTGATGTTGTTACCTTTTATTACCAAAAGGGAACTTTCTAGCATGCTGGAATTGCTTAGCTTAAGCTTGCAATGCTGGTATTTTTGCAGGATGCCTCTGAAACTTTTGCTGATCTATATTATAGAGCAGAGCCATATAACTGAACGTTTTTAGATGGGTCAGAAGACTCTCCACTTTTCTGGAAGCAAAGATTTGGCTGACAAATCGTTGGCCTTAGTTTTATCTACTAAGGATTTGGGGAAGAGGTGATCAACCTTCTCCAGATCACTGGCAGCCAATACTTGGTGTCTTGCCTCAAATTATTCCTTGGCAAAGTTCTATAAAGCCTCATAAGTAGACTTACACGGCAGCTTTGCCATAACTGCACTGGCAATCTGAGACACCCTAGTAGTTCCCACTTTCAAAGAGGATATGACTGACAGAATAAAAAGTGTTTCTTAAGCGCTAAACTTCGTTGTCATAAGTGTTTCAAGATTAGAAGTGAAACCATCACCCAGTTGATGTATACCTACATGAGCCTCCTATTTGTTGAGGAGTAAGACTTCACACAAATTAATCATTTGACCTCAATGGATAAACTTCTAGAGAGGTATTACATTCTTTTGGGAGGGTGGAATGCCCTTTCAGCAATATATCCTTCATAGATTCCAACCATTTCCAACAGGAAGGGTGTTTTCCAGTTTGGCGCTGTCATCCCAACCACATTTGCCTTTAAAAAGTCGTGGCTGAAGAGTAACTCCCTAGTATCTGAGACTGTCTCTAGCAGATCTTTCAATTGGCAATGTCTCTTTAGCTATATAGCCTACAACTCATTTAAAATTCAGGATGTGATTCTTGATTTCAAATTTAATTTTGAGAAACAAATTTGGTCTGTTTCTTCTCCTTTTTGAGAGAGTCTTTTAAGATTTTCAGCGATCAATCTCTCCTGCGGAGATATTTTGTTTTTATCATTATACCTAGTTTCGAGGAATGTTCTATCTGGTCTTCAGCTGTTGACACTCATCTTAATTCGTTGGATAAAAATTTATGGTCTATTAAATTCATAGTTTCTGATCCGGATAATAGTCTCTGGAACTGTCGTTCAGTTAGTTATTTGTGCATGTGGCATGAGACTTTTCATAATTCATTCCTTCCCCGACTTTACCATCATGTAAGTAATATTACCTATGCAGTTAATTCTAAGTGTTGCCTTCTTCATCTTAGGGCTCAATATTACACAGTATGCCGAAAATTTTATTCCACCTTTGACCAGATTATGGAATGTTTTCCATCTGGTAGTTGAATCATTGAAACTTCAGCAGTTCAAATGTTTGCAAATATTTTTTTGTTGAACAGGTTTACATAATTCTTTTTATAGTTTATAGGTTATTAAAAGTTAAAAGTGTCGGGTTTCAGTTCCAGTTTCATCAGATTAGCTGCTCACCAGAACATCAACCGGACAAGCCCAACCACCATGCTGTCCAACCACAGCAGTGGGCTCCCAAGTACACAGCTTCAACTCACGATCCTGGGCTGGGATTGATCTGCTGGCCTGCAAATGCTAGGGAAACACGTTACCACTGTGAGAGCCAGGAGCTATTGATATTAATACATTCCATATTGGTTTTTCATTACTTCTCATATATAGTTGATTCGTTATTTCCTTATTTCCTTTCCTTACTGGGCTTCTTTCCCTTTTTGAGGCCTCTAGGTTGTAGCATCTTTCTTTTCCAACTTGTGCTGTAGCTTGGCTAGTAATAATAATAATAATAATAATAATAACAATAATAATAATAATAATAATAATAATAATAATAATAATAATAATAATAATAATAATATTAGCAGCAGCCCTAAAGCCCTCTCATATAATCAGAAGAAATTGAAAGAAAAAAACGAAGGATATTATTGAAATGGTAAGACTAGTCCAGACTAGTACCATCACGGAAACGAAAAACCTCGCATATGCAGGAGGAATACTTATTGTGGAGTTCATGGAGATAAAGATACCTTCATTACTACCCAGTGAGCAGAGTCAAAGACAGCCTCCTTAGAAAAGGACATTGTAAAACTAAACACAGAGATGAGAGCTCACTTGCGTAAACTTAAAGTAAGGGCAGAAAAATAGCAAGGTATGGAAGGAGTTGAATGAGAAATACAATGTGCAGAAGGGCCTAAACAACATAAGAGAAAATGAAAGGTAAAGTATAAAAGTCAAGACACAGAATAATCAGAGATATGTGAACAGGAATAAAGGACATCAACAGAACAAATTCTTAGAAGCAAACCAGAAATGCCTATACAGCCAGTTAAAAGGCAAAAACAACTATCAGGAGAACACATAAGGGGAATCACCCAAGAGACTCTGGGAAGGCATATAGAGTGACCCAGTAGTCCACAATAGAAGAGCAAAATGGCTACAGGATACCAAAATCAATGAATTAAGCAAAGGTTCTTTGATGTCACAACCGAGGCTATAAAGAACCAGCTGAAGAAAATTTAAACTGGAACACTTCAGAGCCTTACATACAAGAATGGTAGAACAACTCCAGCAATGTATCCGATACCACCAATCACTTGAATGGATGACCACAAGAAGGATTTGTTTAATTCAAAATTACAAAAATAACTTAACATAACAAGCAACTATAGACCAATTATCTGCCTACTAATAATGTGGAAGCTACTAACAGGTATCATCAGCGAAAGGCTGTACATCTACCTGGAGGAAAAAACAAATTTCTACTCCATCAAAAACGATGCTGAAGGAAATGCAGAGACATAAAAAGCCAGTTATTGACAGACAAAATGGTAATGAAGAATAGTAAAAGAAGGAAAAGCAACCTGAGTTGGATAGACTACAAGAAAGCGACTTGCAGAGGTCAACATCATGAGAGGAATCTTCCAAGGGGATTCACCATCACCACTACTTTTCGTAGTAGCCATGATTCCCATGGTAAGAGTGCTGTGGAAGATCTTGAAGTTTGGTACCAGCTCAAGAAAGAAGGCAGCAAAATAAACCACCTGATGTAATGGATGATATCAAGCTGATCGGAAAAATATTAAGGAAATACTAATCCAGATGGTAATAATTGTATCAGGGGTCATCAACATCGAGTTTAGAGTAGAAAATGTGTTCTAGTAAGCACAAAGAAAGGAAAAGTACCAAGGACTGAAGAGATAAAGCTACCAGATGTAAATGCCATCAAGGACATAGAAGAAGCAGGCTATACATACCTCAGGGTAATAGAAGAAGAAGATATAAAACACCAAGAAATGAAGGAAAATATTAAAAGGGAATGCATGGAAAGAGTCAAAGCTATAATAAAGTTAAAGCTTAACACTAGAAACATAATTAAGGCTATAAACAAGTGGGCAGTGCCAGTAATAAGGTAGAGTGCTGGAATAGTAGAGTGGAGGAAGTTAGAGCTATGCAAGAAGAAAGAAAAGTACTCATCAGTATAGTAGATTGTGTCAACATAGAAAGTAGAGTGCGGGGACATTACCTGAAGACCAGTGAAGATGAATGGCTGAAGAGTGCATGGAAAGAATAGTTGATAAAAGAGGATGAATAACCAGTAGATTTTAAGGCGAGAAAAAGAGAGAGAGAGAGAGAGAGAGAGAGAGAGAGAGAGAGAGAGAGAGAGAGAGAGAGAGAGAGAGAGAGAGAGAGAGAGAGAGAGGGGGGGGGTCAAAGAAAACCAACGCATCAACAATTCATGATTCAAACTGAAGAATTAGCCAGTAAGGAAACATGGCAGTGGCTACAGATTGGAGAACTTAAGATGGAAATTGAAGGGATGATAATGGCAGTCCAGGATCAGACCTTAACAACAAGATCTATTCAAAAGAGCAATAGAAGGAACTAACGTCTCGTAAAACTGCAAGAAATGTATAGCAAAAGAGGAAACCATAAACCACACCGCCAGTGAATGTTCAGAACTTGCTCAGAATTAATATAAGAAACGACATGATACAGTGGTTAAAGTTATCCATTGGAGTCTGTAGAAAATATGAAATACCAATGCAGTAACAAATCGTACAAACATCAATCACCATGACATTGGAATAGGCAGATAAGCCTCATCCTCTTCAAGGGGTCATACGTACGGTTATTCTTAGTTAAGAGGCTTGATGTTTTTTTTCTTTTAATGAAAAAAGGTATATGGTCTTTTCTAGAACAAAATGGGTGTCACTGGATGTGATGATGCCTAAGAGTGCAAGCATTCTCTTTGTACTTGGAGCTTATGTGCCACCTAAGAATTATTTCTATACACGATGATCTTTCAAGGTGGGCTTTAGGTGCCTAGGTGTACTACATGTGGATGGCTTTCTTGACTTCTTAATTGTTATCACAATTAGGGTGGCCAATAACGACTAGGGTATGTGATGATTGAGTTTTTGATGGTCGTTGTTCTATTAGGCTTAATAGGTGATTACTTGATTGTTGCAAATGCTATCACAGAGAATTCTAGGTAAAGTGTGCCAACCTATACTTACGAGACGAATATAAAGACGAATCTTCCTTTTCTTAAAACTCAGATGGATCCTGGAATGGGGACCAAGGTTAACATAAAGACAACCAGCCTGAACCTTCAACTTATGAAAGGAGTGGATGCCCTGATAAAAACCTGATAAAAAAAAAAAAAAAAAACAATGCAATCAGTGCCAACATCAGGAGATTGCTCAACCATTGCTACTTCAAGTACTACAAGGATCGAACACTGAATAAGAACCCAATTAACAATTGGTATTCTAATCAGACCTTAATAGAAAAACGAGAAATATTGAATGTTAAATCCAAGGTCTATAGAATAGGCCTTGGTTAAACCCTCCTAGAACATACATAACCTAAAAGTATTAAGAAGACGAGACTGCCCTTAGAGACATCACTGTCTGCTTTAACTTTTTTGACCTGGAAAATACCATCAAACTCATCATTTATGATAATACCAGACATTTAGCCTCTTGAGAAAAAATAACCATTGAAACGACAAGCTTAATTTGCAAATCCCTAAGCTCCACCAGAGGATGTCCCAGTGCTTAAATCAGAATCACCTCAGTCCATATCCCAACGCTGATTTCATGCTAATTCAAGAGGGCACAGCAGGAAACACCATGAAAGTACTGATAGGAATATTTCAAAAGGGCAGAGCTTCATTTAAAGAAAATATACTATTGATGTCACATCAGGCAGATGAAAAGTTAGAAATTGAGTCTAAATTTACTCGACATCTATCAATATGATTAAATTCCAAAGACCAGGTCATTAACCTAAGCTAAAACCTACATAATTTGGAAGTTATGTAGCCTAACTTAAGATTGTGTTTACATTTCATACGATTTTAGATATTGTAAAGATCTCTTGCATGTGGATAATGTTTCTAATAGACTCTTTACAAAGGCTAGGCTACCATAGCTCTGTAAGGTTATTGCTAATGTGTTGCTATCCCCTCGCAAGCCTTATAATGTATTGTAAATCTCATTTTCTACTTACTTGTCATTTTATGTAAAACTTTACAAGGGCAATGCGTAGTATTTTGTAATTAACCATATGTTATGGATTCATAATTTTTCTGTGAATTGTCATCATAGAATACAGAATGCACATGAAAATACGTTTTGTTTTATTTTTAATTTTATATATGCAAAGAAACGAGAGAGAGAGAGAGAGAGAGAGAGAGAGAGAGAGAGAGAGAGAGAGAGAGAGAGAGAGAGAGAGAGAGAGAGAGAGAGAGAGATTGATATCTACTGCATCAGAGGCTCACACAGTAGACCTTATCAGAAATAATTTGGCTGTACATATATTTTATTCCCCAAAATATTTTCAGTTGTAATGGGACAATTTTTTTGTGGAAAAACCCAAAGAGAATCCACATCTCTCAGAGGGAAAAGGATTTGTTGGTGGATAAATTAATGAGGAATGGCTAGATCTGTTTTTGTGTGAGAAAGCAAGTGCGGATTGTAGGGTCAAAACCTTTGTTTGTTGACCATTCAAAAAACTTGAGGTTTTCAAGGACAATTAGGGGAAGAATAAATAAAAAAATATGTGGAGGGTGAATTGTAAAGCCTGAGTAACTAAACAGTTTTCCCTAGAGTAGGCCCAATGTAAAAAAAGACTTTCAAGCAAAACAATTTTCATCTAAAGCCTTCATTGCCATTGTATCCATTCACCCTTCTACAATAGAAAAGTTCTTGCCCTTAATACGACCCTTCTAATCCATTCCCATGGACCAGCAAGTGACGATAAATCAAATGAACTTCTATACAAAAGCACTTCTCTAGAGGTGTTTGAAGTCATCTCTGATATGGAATTAGCACTTACAGAGTTCTGGAGACACTATTTCAATATTGACCACTGAAAAAGTCTCATGGCCACAATAAAGGTGTTACATAGAACAATGAGCACAACATGGAAAAAGCTGTGACCAGACTCTTTACCAAGGATGGACATTGAGGGCTTTGAACAAGAGTCTGTCGTTGAGAATATGGTGTCTCTGGACAAGTTCATTGGCTTGGACATCAGTGATGATGGTGTTGAGGAGGCATTGGAGGACCACCGCACAGTGCCCACGACAGAGGAACACCAAGATCTTCAGATGGAGCTGTAGCTGTAGAAATGTCTTTAGAGGAGGAGGGGGGATGGGTAGCATTCCTAGTCCAGTGATTAAGAGAATTGTGTATTTGGGTGGAAATATGAACGTTTCCTATGAACTAAAAAAT
>NC_090725.1:202756231-202773731 GCF_036898095.1 Palaemon carinicauda | reverse complement strand
GCAAAAGATGATAGAAGACTTCAATAGAGAAATCAGGAATGTAGGACTAAAAATGAATATGAATAATACTAGAGATGTGCGATAAAAATGCAGAGACAACATATGGGTTATGGATAAACCTCTAGAAATTTTTAATGAATATATGTACTTAGGACAGACAGTAAGTGTTTCCCCAAGACATGAGATGGAAATTAAAAGAAGTATAAGCATGGGATGGAAAGCATCAGGTAAACAAAACGAGCTTATGAAATGTAAAATGCCACTTTCTCTAAAAAGGATATTGAATTCAAATGGTCCTACCAATAATAACTCCTGCATTAGAAATTTGGAGCATTAATAAGACTTTGACATATAAGCTGGTTACAACTAAAAGAGATATGGAAAGAAACTAACGGGAATAACACTAAAAGGCAGAAAAAGAGCAACATGGATACGAGAGGTAACTAAAGTAAAGGATATTCTAAATACACGTAAGAAAAAAAAGTAGACATTAGGCATGTTTTATAATGAGAATGGCATATAATAGATGGACATTAGGAATAAAAGGCTAGGAAGACAAGACGATGGATTGACGAACTAAGACAATTTACGGGTATAGACTGGCATTGATATACCATAAACAGACTCGACTGAAGGGACCCGTCAAAAATGTTGACTAAATTTTTAGGTAGATATGCACACACACAGATTTAACTTTTCCCCATCTCCTCTCCCTTTCATAAATACCTCACGGTAGTTGGGACAACTTTTGGGAGATTGTTGTTTCTGAATGGTTGCTGTTCAGCGTGACAGGAAAATATATATATATATATATATATATATATATATATATATATATATATATATATATATATATATATATATATATACATATATATATTTATATATATATACATATATATATATATATATATATATATATATATATATATATATATATATATATATACATATATACTAGCAGAGATACCCGGCATTGCCTTGGTGTAGCAAACTAAGCAATGTCAGCATAAGCTACTGGTCGATTCATGTGAGTTATCTCTGTGATGAATTATTCTGAAACAAGTTTTTTTTTATTTCCTTGATACTCTTATCGCCCAATATTTCATTTGTGGAAACTGTGCAACTGTGAAGATGAAACCTTTCCTATGTTAAGGTGAAGAGGATATTTGCAACACAATGCATGAGGTTTATTCTTTCATTTCAGAGTATCACAGTGATTACATTTTTTTGTGACTTCAAGCCAATTTGTATTATCTCTTCTACTTCTTACCATGTCTTGGGTCATAGACGAAGGCACCAAGATTCCAATTTTCTGCATTAAACGGATGTGCTCTAAATTCTGCATGCCCGACTCCATCAATATGATGTGGTGAATATTCTCTGCTTCTTATTGTGTTTATTGGTTTCACTAAGCAATCACTTTTTGAAGTCGAGTTATTATTTTATTTCTCAATTCATGATATCTTAGTGCTGCAATTCCTTGCTGATTATCTTCAAGGCCAGAATTTCTTTGGCTTTCGTCTTCTTCTTCATGCATAGCTGCCATTCTGCTGGCATTAATGTTCCCTCTATCTGAATTTTTAAGAAGGTGAGGGTTCTTACCCCCTCACCACATAGTTCTCTTAAGGGGTACCAATATATTTTAGACCATTTCCATTGTCTTTCTCGAACTTTTTTACATAGGTATACGTTTTTAGTTTTTATAATGAATCGCATATATTTCAGGTTTAAAGTGGGTGGGGTTCTGCACATCATAACACCCTTAAGGGAGCACTTAGAGATTCAAGACCACTACCATTGACTTCCTTAGGAAATTCTACATAAGAATACTCTTTTAGTTTTTATGTAAGATTTGATATATTTGAAGTTTTAAGAGGCTGTGGGTTCTGGCACCATAGCTCTTTAAAGAAGGGGACAGGACTTAAAGATTCAGGACCACTTGCATTATCTTCCTCTGAAAATTTTATATAAGAATACACTTTTAGTTTTTATGTAGATTCTCTAACTTCTTTCTATATGGAACACACACGCAAGCACAGAGATATTGTCTTATTCATATTCATACATAAATTATATATATATATATATATATATATATATATATATATATATATATGTATATATACATATATATACATATATATGTATACATATACATATGTATATATATACATATATATATATAGATATATATACATATATATATATACATACATATATATATATATATATATATATATATATACATATATATATATATATACATATATATATATATATATATATATATATATAAACATCTATATATATATATATACACATAATATATATATAAATATATATATATATATATATATGTGTATACATATATACATATATGTATATATACATATATATATATATATATATATACATATATATATATACATATATATATATATATAATATATATATATATATATGTATACATATACATATATATACACACATATATATGTGTGTTTATATATATATATATATATATACATATATATATTTATATTTATATATATATATATTTATATATACATACATATATATATATATATATATATATATATATATATATATATTACGGCTGGAGAATTACATAAACTCCTGAGCTCCAAACTCACCTGTTTATTTTTACATAAATCTGTTATACTTGAATATTAATACCCGAGCTCTGAGAAAATTACATAACTCCCAGACGGCAATATATATAAACACTGAATATCCAAAGGTCTCTTACTTAACACTCAAAACAAAACTGGGTGTTTATTTTACTTGAACTATTCAAAAACAACCTCTTACTCTGGTTCCTAGTCAGGGATTACGAGCAAGCACTAATATGAAATATAGTACAATAGTACAAAAAAGAATTAACACCAAATTTAAATTACTTGAAATATTAAATCTGAACAAAACCTTAGACTAAGACAAAAGAAAGACTCTGAAAAAAAATTATACATTCACTTGTTTCATTGAAAATTAATTTATAAAAATATTTAATTTCGATAATTAATCACAATAATGAAATTTACATAAGTGTAAATGTTACGCATACGTTTTTTTTTTTTTTTGTCACACAAGATTACCGAACAGTTAAGCAAAATAAATACACTTAACTGTTTAGCCTAAATATCACAGGGTAAGTTAAAAAAATTTATGACAAAAGTACTTACATTAACACAATACACTAGAAATAACCTTCAATGGATTCATCAACGTTTGAATACACTATACATAATTTACGTTGGATCAAAACCTTATTCACGTTTGAGAGGGCACACTTTTGATGCACTTGAGAGGAGAGAGGGCATTGGCTCTTTCAAAGGGATAGGCTGAATCTCTTTAGATGCTTAAGATTTCCTAGGGGCATATATATATTGACTTAATACTTCTAGATTATTCTAGTAGATTGGGGGGCAAGGCTCTAGCGGTGACGTTGCCAACATAGAAAATTGAACAGGGGAACAAGCCTTGCTTGCAAGGAAACCTTCTCTCAGCTAACTCTGCCCACCTCCCTCCCCGAGACAATAAAAAAAGAATAAATCTATTTCGAGAATTTTCATGCATATTCTAACCCCGTGGGAATATGATCATGACGTAATAGCTCGTGTTCATACCTCGTATGGGTCATACAATATACTTAAACGATAGTACATAAGACTTCGTAACAAAATACGTAAAATATAAAGTTAATTCTTAAAAATAACGTAAATTTATATATACTGACAGGAATAAACAAATATAATTAAATGAATGACAAAAGTCTTATGTAATTTACATACATTACTTAAACCCACATGAGAGGAACTCACCTTACGAGCTAGCTATACATCTCTTAAATACACAAATGAAATACATGAATACAATATTTACTCTATACTGGACTAGCTTTGTAAGATGTATATATATATATATATATATATATATATATATATATATATATATATATGCATATATATATATATATATATATATAGATTATTATTATTATTATTATTATTATCATTATTATTATTATTATTATTTCAAGTTGAAAAAGTCTAGGGTGCCAGCCTGCTTCATTTTATGAAAGAGGGCCGGGGGGGGGGGGGGGAAATGGTCCTGCCCTCACAGCTTTCTTAGAGAGCCACTTAGACATTCATGACCACTTGCATTAACTCAATCGGAAAATTTTACATAGGAATACGCCTTTAGTTTTTATGTAGATTCTCTAATCACAGACATTGCCTTATATATATATATATATATATATATATATATATATATATATATATATATATATATATATGTATATATATATATATATATATATATATACAAATATATGTATATACATATATATGTATATACATATAGATATATATTCATATATATATATATATATATATATATATATATATATATATATATATATAAGTATATATATGAATATATATATATATATATATATATATATATATATACATATATATATACAAATATATATATATATATATATATATATATATATATATATATATATATATATATATATATCTTTATATATATGTGTGTGTGTGGATGTTTGTATATATATATATTACTAATGTCGGTACATATTTTCTCAAAAAGAATCTAGATCAATACAGAAATTTGCTTCTTCCACTATTTTCGTTTGAAAATCTGTTCAGGTTTTGAGAATAGGCCTATTTTTCTTATACCCTGCACATCAATAGGAAGATTCCCTCTTGAAGCATTCCTATACTTTTGTCCATTATCTTTATAAACCTTAAAGTTATTTTAGCAGAATTAGGGGAATTACAGAACAGTTATAATATTTATGTGCCCTTGGTAACCATCTTATTAGTTGGATATTTCATTATACATTCAGTGTGAAATATAAAGGATTTAACTCTATTTTGGTGATATAAACGGTTGGCATTGGCTGATAAGATAGGAGGGTTGACTGATGATAACCTTACATGCTATATAGCAATACCTCTCTGATAAGAAATTAAAGCTGATAGACGATATTGCTCTTCAAGTTTATTCATGATAAAATATAACTTGTTTGTCAAGTCAAGTATGCATATCCTGTAATTATGCAATTTTTTTTTTATCCAATGGAAACGGGATGAGAATATCCTTTATCAGACCCAAGAATAAACATGGCATATCATTGCATGAAAAGACGAGCGTGCATTCTCATACGTATGCACAATAACAGTGCTCGCACATGATTCTGCATACCTTCCTTGTTAATGAAATGCCAAATATCACAAACATGAAAGGTCATGAGACATAATTCATACCTTTCTTTATCTTGATGAAGAAATAAAGGAGAAATAAACAATGCAATGAAAGCAAAAATTCATAGCAAATACCTTTAGATGGTTTAAGTCGCTTTAGAGAAACAATATGACAAAGGAGTGTACAGACAGCCATTCCACTGGCCATGAGATACATATATGGACCTCCCACTTCGTTGTAGATGAACCCACCAAGGAAAACAGCTAAAGCATATCCTGCAAAAGAAACAAGCTCTCTGATATCCATGGTATACCCTTTTAAGGTACCTTTTTTTCTATAACCTATAAATACTGGGATGCTACAATGGCTAGTTTCACTGTTAAATAGCTTACACATTGATTTCATTATCACAACAGAACAGTATACATAACACTTTGTGATAGAATCGATTGCATACTATCTTGAAATATGCTGAATCTCAGATTCTTTTATATAGTCTTTCCTCTCATGTGGGGCTTCAGCATACAGTGTTTCTTGCATGGGAGATTGTAAACAGTAACAAAATTTAATTATAGCCAATTACTTTGGATTCTCCAATTCGCTTCTCACACATTCCCTTTAGTGGCGTTCCATAAAACTGTTAGATTTCTTATTTTTTCAATTTACGTATAGGACTAGAAATATAATGATATAATGATAAAATAAACACACAGAATTATGTGTAAAAGAAATAGATTTCTATCATTTGTCGATCCCAACATAATGTGGAGTTTTTTTTTTTTCTATTACTTGCGGGTTTATGTGTTTCATTTTATCAAATTAATTCACAACTGGTAATATGAATTGAATGCTATCACTAATATTATAAGTAGGCTGAGATGTTAGGTGATAGGCTACTTGCTGGTGTGTAAGGGATGCAGCTTGCCCATGGGCAACATCTTGAATACTGTGTAACTAGTTAGGTACCACGATTTCTTTATGACTTGCGTTTAATTTGGTAGTATACTGGCCTTTCACTCGATTGTCTTGGTTTCACAAGTCATTAGAGGTAGACATTAGTAATAAAGACTCCCCTTTTCCATTCCTTCCTTAGGATTGTCCCTTGGATGAAGGAAACATGAGATTCTGAAATTCAATTTAACTCTTAAAATAAAAAAAAATATTAAATAACCAAAGACTTGTGGAAAGGTAAACATGTACTTTTCATAGCAATTATAACAAAGAAAATGGTTAACATCATTAATAGTAGTAATTTATAATGACTCAGGAAAATACTCACCAAAACTTTCATAGCATATGTTGACAACACTCTGTACAGTGTTTGAGGTTCCAGTTGGTGTAATTTGTGCAGCGTATGCAACAATTGCTGTATAACCCAGACCATAGCAGGGGCCATTTAGTAATTCCGGTACTAAGGTTGCCCATACTGAACCATATTTACCAACGACAAACAAGCCAAGTAGTCGGAAAATGTATGTGAAGAACACAAGTGAGGTCACTTTTTGTGCACCCAGTGTTTTCATAAACCATCCTGGAATCATAGAAAACTATTACTTTGAGAAAGGTCTTCCTAAATTCGAGTTATGGAATCCAATACTACAATACGGTAAAACTAAAACAACCGGCCACTTAAAGATTATTGCCCTAGTCTTTTGATTAAAAAATAGAGAAAAGAAATTCCTATGAAAATGACGACTGATTTTGATTCACAGTGGCAGATTCGTTATTTAATTTTGAATTCAGATTCAAGTATACTTTCCACATTCTGAAAACTTAACTTTATTCAACGCTAGAGATTTTTGACCTAATTTCAGAGGATTAAACACAATAATTGTACTGTTGCTGTTATGCTCTTGAGCTGTATATCCGTATGGAGTAAAGGTTTGAGAGGTAATAACACACATGTAAACAAACATACTATAAGATATCATCATCGTCATGATCACAGGCATTCTTTATCTTTATGTTTCATAGAAGAGCGACTACAAAATAAATACCATGAGCAAACATGAAGGGAGCTTCCAGTAAACTCTGAATCAGGAGAGTTAAACCTTGCAGAAATTTCATATGATCCACTGCACTGGTACCCTTGGCCATGTCTTCCTGCATTCTGAAATCAGTTTAAATTTCCGTTACAAGCAAAATCCTGAAAGAAGAACTGTTCAGTGTGTATATTAGTTATGTGAAAAAAAAAAATAAGTTTCAAATGATCAACGCTAGTTATCAAGATTTTTCATATACACTTTAATTTGTACACTACTGTCCCTCTATTACTTTCCAAAAAATACAACAGGAATATACTGTATAACACTTAATCACTGCACATTTATAAATTCATAAATTCTCTATGCACTCAAATTGCAAAGGAGTCTTGTGTCACACTGCAACTTACATGAATATGAAGTTAACTACAATACCATCAAAAAATCCATTAAGGATTACGAAGCAGCAAAAGACGAAAAATCTAGATTCCTTTAGAAGAGGCTGCAGGTTTTTCCATATGTTGCTTTCATCTTTGATATTAGGAACCTGTTAATAAATATTGAAAAAAGTAATCAGTCTCAGTTCCTACATAGATTATATCTGATTCGTACATAAATGCCTGAGAGCCAAAGAGCAAAATGCTTGCAAAGTCCAGAAGATTATTGAAAAAATGTTGCCTAGAGCTGGTAGCTGGATGGCTCACCTACAGTACTGGCATTTTTTGTTCCAGCTATGAAATGTTGCTTAATATTTAATTTTTTTTTTGCACCCATTCTGCACATAATCTCAATCTGGCATGAATAGGAGAAAGTCTTTAAGGGCTATTCCCTTGTTTGGTGCCAGTTTTGCTAATGACAGTAGTAGTAGTTTTGGACCAAGTAATGTTGAATGGAAGACATACTTTGAAAGAGTCCTATCAGCTATAAAAATAGGGGAAATTGAATATAGAGAAAAAAACCAATCCCATTTAAAACGTCAAACTATTTAACAGAAGAAACCAGTCATTAATAGTAGACAGGAAGAGTAACTAAGGCTAAGAACAAGGGCAAGCACCATTTGATAAGATATCAAAATAATTCTTATAACCATATGAACAAAATGATTTTGTGAAACATTATTACTAGAATACCTTAGTGGTTAAATAGTTGTCTCCTCTGAGAGAATAACGATCAAGATTAAAATCATTAGATTACAAAGTAATGCTCGCGTGAGTCTACCCAGATGAAAATTATGAAGTTATGATTGTTCAACTGCATGACTAGGGAGGTCCTGTTACAGTGTGGTCATAACTAAAATAAAACTACTATGAAGTGGGTGGTATAACAATTCCATTTTTCATCCAAACTCTGATTTGCCTATGCTTACCCCTTTAGGATTCAGAATGGAGGTACTCATTAAACCTACTTGGAGTCTTATTGTGAAGGTATAAGAGCCACCCAATATATATTAACAGTATCCTTTTTATTTTAACAGGTGGAAGCTCCACGAACTCCTAGTCTGGGTTCCTCTCTTTTTCAACGAAATGGTACTACGCTGTACTTTAAGGCATCTTGTTTTCTCTTACTCAACCTTAAAGGATTCAATGACACTCACTCTGTCCTTCAAACAATTACCAAGCCTAAGCCATTTCCCCTTTATATGTGAAGGTCATAAAGATTTTCAGTCTTTGAGGACTGACAATGCCGATGAGCTTCATGGCATTCCCCTTAATTTCTCATGGAATTGGTTGAAATGTTTTCCTTGATAATTTGCCATCTTTTTCACCTCATCTTATGCTTTGCTATTCACCCTTGATCTTGGAATCATGATTGTACAATCTGTTCACATGAACAGTGACTGTTATAATGTCCCCAAATATTTTTTAAGCGCCCTTACTTCAGCAATAGATAGCCTTAAAAATCTACTAAATTATCATGGAAACATTTAAAAATACTAAAGCCTTCTCTCTCATCCTTATTCTGTTTTCAACTAAGAAAGGTCGCGAAATGAACCATTATCTTTAGTTTACTTGTCTCTCTATTCATTATAAGGACCTTTGGTTATTGGTCATGGTATAACAAAGACTTTCAAAATGCCAATCAAAATTACTATAGATACCTTTTGAAGTTTATCAGACTGATATCTAAGTTTTGTAATAAGTGGTTCTTCATTTTCACACACCAAGTTTTACAATATCTAAGGTGCTATTTTGAAGTTTAAAGTTGACAGCTATCTGTCTAATGATAGCTCTATGTAGTTCGTGCTCAAAAATTTAAATTATCTTACTTCATCAATACTGAGAGAATCATTTAACTCTATAGGAATTAATTCTATCTATATGCTTCTTGCAGGACTAAGTTTTTTTTTTGCAAGGTCATACTTTTCTCAGTCTTTTCAACATAGAAACTGAAACAAATAGAAATAATGAATTGAAGAGTGCATTAACAACAGAAATATGATAACGACAATGATGAAAGCAAAGCATAATAATTTATACATTAAGAGATTTAGTCTTACCTTGACATACGCTGCTGATAAAATCACGTCTAGAGCACCAAGGCAAAAACACAGGAGGAAGGCTGGAGTGTAGTTTTTGGTAATGGAATTTCCTGACCACCAATCTACCAAGAGGCCACTTATAGGCGCCATTATTCCCCAACCAATAGTACCCCAAGCTCTTTGAACACCATAAGACCCATCGTCCCCTATAGAGTGAGGTGCAGCATTTTATTTATTATTATGTAAAAACCTTATTCGCAAAAAGTATATAAACATTTTGATGTTTAACAATGCAAAAAAAAAAAAAAAAAAAAATGTCTATGTATTCTAAATCTCCTAATTCCACAAAACAAACTATTATGAAGTACTTAAAACAGTCTTAAAGTAATTTTGAAATAATTAATTAGTGGGTTATATATTCCATATGTAAAAAGATTTTATCTACGAAGTTTCTCCTTCACACATTATATCAAAGTGCATAAAGTGCACACTAATGCAAATCTGAAATGAATAGATAAAACCTGAGAAAATATAAAACTGTCTTAATAGATTTCATTGTTTCTCAGAAGGCTAATGAAAAACCAATTATTGTTTAGGGCAGAACAAAGAAGACAACAAAAGTTTTTTTTTCTATATAATGAGGGTAAATATCGCTATCTTTCCCAATGCACACCTTTGTTCCTTTTGTTGCAATTGCAAAAGGCTTCATTTCATTTCTGTCACATTTTAACCAATGATCCTTTATATGTACAGCAATTCTTACTTTTAATAGGATATGTATTTGCTATGGGGCCAGATGGGATGATAACCAAATTATGTAAAAATACTAAAAGTGCATATTTACCATAATACTTGAAAGCTTAGTTTACTGGGCCTCGAAACTCAAATGATTAAATTTAACTCTGCCAAAGAGCCAACATTTAAACATTTTCTGAGGCAGTATATGACACCCTGAACATTCAATCGGATTAACTTGAACGAGATCGAATAGTAGCACTCACCTAGCAGAGTGGAAAAGGCAGATCAAGTTAAAAGTATCGTAGACTTAATGGAAATATATCATAATGAGGTATAAGATGCCATAGATGTGAGTGAATGGTGGACGGAAAATTAACGTTACTGGAGATTAAAGAATCAGTCAGATTCATCTGTATAATTCTATGGAGAATAATGATCTTTATTCTCTATGTCAGCTTAATTGTATTGAGATTTCATTTATATTGTTCATAACTAACTGCGTAGTTCTAATTATGAAAAAAGTTGATTTTCTGTTAACAAATACATCAAATTTGTAAACTCCCAAAATACATTTAGATTTATCACAATGATTGTTAGGAATAATCTCTCGAAGGGAGGATTATTAAGTATGTTTAAAGAGCTTAAAATTATTATGGTGATATGAGCAGTATTGATATTTATATTTATTATTATTATTATTATCATTAAGTTATCATTATATAATTTCTTAACCATATAAAAATTCGTAATGTATATGAATTATAATGAATCAACTGCAATACATGCAATCTAACGCACGGCGCTTTATCATGGGCAGGAAAAATCTATTACGATGTAAGAAAAATCATGCTTACTTGTCCTACGTATGTGGAATTTAGAAAGGAAATGACATCCTTTGAAATCTAGCCCTGATTCCACAATTATGATTCATCTTAGTAAATAGGAGTTACTTTGTTAAAAAAGTTTTTATCAAGTGAATAAGAATATTTTTAGTTACCTCCTATAATATCACAGAGACATGAAGTTCTATTATTATAAAGATCCTTACGAGAGCATTTTGTGAAAAAAATTTTTGTAAGGTATCTCGTGACACATCTCTATAATACGGAACAAAGGGTATATACTGTATAAGGCGAGTTTGCAATGCAGAGTCACACTTCTGGGCAGTCTACGTGAACACTACTACGTCCTTTGAAATATAAGTTGACCTTCAGCTACTTACAATTTTGTTCTCCCGTATGTTTCTGACCTCGATAATTAACTTTGTTTTGTTTGAAATACTTAAGTTTTGATATATTTGTTTAACCGTAGCATCATTTCTGAATTTGAATTGCTTATGTTACTAAAGTATTAATATGACTACCTAAGCCCATTACTATTTTATTGTTTTAATTGATTTAAAGAAACAAAGTGATAAGATCTGTATAATCACTGTTTTATAATTTGGTCTAATTACTAAGCCTAAACTTTTATGAAGCCTGCTGTTAACGATATCAAGATGTGAGTAAATCTATTGATCAAAATCAATTGTATTATTTTGACCCGTGTTCTGCACGTAGTAGCGCATAAGCGCCTTTTGAATTTCTATAATTGAATATGATACTTTTGGGATTTCTAATGATGTAGCACGAACGAGTCAGGATCGATAGATAAAAATAGTGATTATGAAAAACATGTTAATCAAAACCTGCTTGTTACTGCTGTAATGCATTAAGTAATATTTTCATAAAAAAGTGTATATTCTCTTTAGATATGTAATGAATTTATATTTTTGTAAGCCATCTGTGTTACTTAATGTCTTGGCCTCTTTTTTTTTTGTACAATTTTTCTACCATTTCGAGTCTGGTCATTATTAATATTAAAACTATTAAGTCATAGTCCTAAAGAACTTTAAGTTAAAGTTTTTCAGATAATTGATAATTCCGACTGATTTTCTGAACTTATGAAATCAACAAAATCTAACAATGATGTTCACTGAATTCTAATGTATATTCTGAACTGATTTTTTGGTAAAGTTCCCCCCCCCCTCCCGAATTGCCGTAGAATTTCTTTTATATTCCATTTGTAAAGGAAGAATGGCATACGAAACTTGATGGGCCCGGAAAGACCATTTAATGCTGAGAGGTAATTTGAGAGAAGGCACGCTGTTGCATAGGAAGTTAAAGTTGAAAGTGATAAGACAGCAAACTGGAAGAGGTTAAGCTGGAGGCTGAAAAGTAGGTGCACCTGAAGTTCAAAGGGATGCGCAAAGGACCTTTCAGTAATACCTACTGTACATAGCATGAGGTACACCGATGGAACGCTCTCCCTACTTGTGGTCACGTCGAATCTTATCGGGTGTATCTAAACTCTGAAACGCTCGTAAAATTATCCCACTAGTTTCACGACATCTGAGGGTTACTCTGCCCATTTGGCCACTTGACTTATATTTCCAGTGTTCATTACTATTCATATTCATCTCTTTGACTTAGATCCTTACGCAACTCATGTCAACTATAATTAAATTTTCTAAAACCTATATTTTGGCAAGTCTAGCTAAATCTATTTCTTATGGCACGGTCTATTGTAGCAGTTAAAAAGAAAGGATTTATAATTTGTCTAATGCCCCCAAGTACTACAGATTATCGTGTATTTCTAATTCTTTAAATCTTATGTCATTTCCTATCTAAAATTCAGTAGCTTGTGCGTACTTATCTTAAGATGGATCTTATATTGTTCGAAAATTGGTTATTAAATTGGTAAAACATGGTTTACTTCTTTAAGAGCTTATAATCACACTAAACGATGTACACCCCTTTAAATGTGACAAAATGCATCCTATTTACCTGTCGTATCGACGGTGATAGCATCTGTGATTGAGACAGATGTATTGAATGTCATTTGGCCTGCTATCAACAACACTGCCAGCATCCAGAACTGCCAACTTTGTAGGGCTCTCTGGTGACTTCCATCCTCAGAAACAAATTCACCTCCAGCACACAGAATGCTGCATGACAACATCTTATGAGAATCAAAAACATCATTTGACTGCTCTTGTTCGGGACATCTTAACCTCACATAAAATAAAGTATAATTAAGCATCTAAAAATTAACATGGTTTGTTACCCTGTGGGAAAGTGAAGATTGATTCCCATTTGGAATTTCAACATTAAGAGTGATTTGAATCATTACAAAATTGATGATACATAAAAATTAACAGGTATGAATATTCCTTTCTTATTAATATTCAGGCCTTAATAAAAAAGAAAATAAAATTACATAGATTTTCTTGCATAGGTAACGTAGACTTCCCAACAGAAAAACAGACAGTCCTAATTAATTTGAGATAAAATTCGAAAAGGGAATAACAAACGGTAAATCGTGAGATGTGTAACATAAATGGAGTCTAAATATTCTTATTACAATAACTCCAATTCTGAAATACTTCAAAGACAATATTGTAATACACTTGCATCAAGCAACGCACATACAAATAAAAAAGTACGGTATTGTACAATTTTTATGATAAATGTAATAAACTCAACGTATATCAGATTCTTGCCTCTCAGACTCGGTATTAGTGTAATTTGCAAGATGGTAAAGTGATAATATTGCTCCCCCGCTTCTCAGTTTATCTTATAATTTTAATTCTAATTATAACAAGTTTGATACAGCATTCATGCAATGTGACTAGATCCCTAATACTCTACCATTACTTACTTTCATAGTTCTGAAAAATTGATCTGATCTTATCAATATTGTTATTAAGGGCCTGAACAGGTCATTGGCAGGATTTAGGAGCATAAGTGTGCTGAGGCCAGCATCTCCAAAACAAGCATCATGCATGTTGAAGCAAAGGTTAGAGTCCAAATTTAGATATAATTGAGATGTGCATGCATTTAGGCTAACTATCATAGCCTGAGGAGCATCTAGAACTTTCAATCCCAGAGAAATTAAAAACATCCTGTACATGCTTATATCTTAAAAAACCTGTCATGTACTGTATTTCTCAAAGATGCTCATATAATTACTTTTAGTAGATACCAATGTCTTAGTACAGTATTGTGATATTTAAACATTTTCAAAACCGCATGAAAAACTCCAAAAACTTCAGGAAGCTCACTTCAGCACCTGAAGTATATCATGTCAAGAGAGTTTGGTTTACTATATATTAATGTCTTCAAGAGGATAGTATGTTGTAAAAAGGACTATTTTTTAATGTTGGACATTTGACTGAATTTTCATCAACCGCAGAAATTACCAATATTTATAGAGATTGAAATTACGTGGAAACCGAGAGACACTTTTCTTACTGAAGATTAGAAATATGAAGATTATTATTTGAAAATTTAAAAGAAACGTTTTGCAAACTACTAAAAATCTAAAATAGAAATTACAAGAGCTTCAAGAAAAATTTTGTCTACGACGAACGGCTACATGAATGATTCTCTTATCTTATACGTTGTGTCACAAAAAAAAAGCAAATGACATATATGACTATTCTTCCAAGCAGATAGGATGCAATGCAGTTAACTTACACACACTATAAATTGAGCAGGATTTCCCCAGCAAAATAAGATCTTTTTACGTACCTTACTTCAACTTCCGAATATTCGTTGGGTAACTGAACCCCTTCTATTTGGTAAAGTCTGTTACTCGAGAAATTCCCATATTCATGGATAGAGTTTTGTGTCATAATTCTACGTAGAAGGTCACCTTTGTCCTCAAAGGAATGACTAGAAGAGATTTGCTCACCATATATATACCCAATAACACTGATACTAAAATACGTATCTTCTCTCCTTGTCGCATTCGCCTGAGAATTCACATGAGAACAATGCCCTGGATCACAAAGGAATGTGCATTTTCTTCCACTGTTGATGTCTGAGTTACCTGTTTTTAAATATTCAAATGCAAGTTATTTATTTCTGTATTCATGGCATAGACATACAAAGGAAATTTTCAGAATTAAGGTAAATATTTTAAATAAGATTGAGTTATAGCAAATACTAAATACTTTGAATATTACAAATTACTTACTTTTATCGTTATCAGAGAAGAGTAACAACTGTCCATGAAGGTTTGCATTGGATTCGGTACCTTGCCGTGTAGACGAATCAGCTTCAATGTGTACGCCTGGTTGGTCATTATTCAAAGAATTTACACTGGCAATCCTATGTTTAGTTCTGTCGTCTTTATTTGTAATATTCTCCATGGAAGAACTACTGCCACTTGAATTATAACTGCTGTTTCCTAAAAAAGTAACTTCGTCTAACAATCTACCTCTTATCCGGAATGGCCTTTGAAGCGCAGGTATGAATTTAATGGCGCTGAACGAGATTACCATGATGCTTAAGATAGCTAAGAAGATTACTTTCCTGTAGGAAGGGAATGCATCTGCTAATCCAGCAATCAATGGCTTTCCGACGATGGTGAACAGGAGAGAGAAAGCCGTAAGTGTTCCCTGCAATGGCAAGGGGATACCCAACTGTACTGCAAGGACTAAGATGAATGGAAGAATTGGTGCCATACCTGAAAAAATGTAATAGATTAAAAAAGAAAGAAAGAAAGAAAAAAAACCCAAGGAAACTCGTTGTCATTCAGTTTTGTTAATGAAGCAAATAATATCTCAACATATGTACAGAAAAAAAACGAAGTTTATGCTGGACTGGTTAATATGCTACTGGTTACCTAAGAAATACTACTTCACATTATCATCTAAAATTGAATAAAACCTAACAGGAAAATGCTTTCATTATATTGTTGAGTAGTGAAATATAGTCAATTTAAAGATTAATACTTACATCCGAAAAAGAGGAATATATGGGCCTTAAGGGGGATCAATTTCTTGTTTATAACCATTTTATTTCTCTTCTTGCTGTGGAAAGAAAGTGAATGCATAGAATGAGAGATATAGCTCTTATTTACACATATAGATGACAAACTGTCATGATTAACAGATTTTCAATACAAAGGAGCTCAAAATGTACAAATGAAATTATGTTCATGCCACAACATATCAAGGACGCAATCTTGATGTAAGTTAACGATGTCTCCTGGTTAGTAACTATTCCATCATTTTGATTATATCTAAAATTTCGAATTCAATTTAGATGTGTTCACGCATCCATATAAGTTGGGCTAATTTATTTTTATCCTGAAAAACATCCTTTTTAATAGATATATAATACAACTAACATGGCATAATTATAAAAATCTTTCCAAGGTTAGTCTTCCGAATAGATGTATACAACTAGTTACAAAATGGTACCGGCAACAAACGATGTTACCCTTTTGCACCTGACTCACTTCAATGAAATTAAGTACTGATAAGCCATGCCTCTTTAAGACTTCAGCAAGGCAAGCATGAAAAAAAAAAAAAAAAAAAAAAAAAAGACTATGAAGGGAAAGGAGACTAGTGAGATGATCTTAAAGAATGTCCAAATATCTGGCAAGGACCTCTCACTGAACCCTGGATAACTATTACAGTTGATGCTAACTTTTCTGGCATTCAGTAATAAGATCAACCCATGAAATTGTTGAAACAAAGAGGCTTTTGACAGCCACCAAAAGGCAGAACCTAATGCCAGAAACTAGCATGACATTTAAGAAGTAACTGAAAATTGCATTAAAGAGCTGAATAAATTTTTCATATAACACATGAATAAAAAATTATAAACATTGTTTAAAGAAAATAAAGAAACTGCAGAGCAGAAAGTTATTTCTATGTAACTAAATGTACATTAAAGTTCTTTGTATCAAATTATTTTTTTACATTTGTACGTATACCACGGGAATATCCATAAAATAAAGTTTTGAATAACATATAAAACATGAAAATTATAATAATTTGAAAATGTACATACAAGAGCATAAGAAATGGTCTATATATGCATAAAATTATGAGTAAAAACGGGTATTAAACGGTTTTGCAGTCAGCATATCTATGCTGTCCTTTTACGTAATAAAAAAAGTAATAAATAATGCTAGGAGAAATAATGATGATTTCAATGAAAAGATCAATAAATTTCTTATATAATTCATCAATGAAAAAAAGTTT
>NC_090725.1:202738731-202741231 GCF_036898095.1 Palaemon carinicauda | reverse complement strand
GAAGCCTCAAGGAGTGTCAAAACAAGGTCATGAAAACCTTTGTAAGCTGCAATATGGAAGGGGGTCAGTCCACCTAGAGTGCCAATTCTGTGCTTAGTGTTGAGGTGAAGTTGAGTTTTCTTCAAAAGCAAACGCACCACCTCCATCTGGTTGTAGATACAGGCGGCCGACAAGAGAGTCTGGCCACCTTCAGTAGCCGAGTTTACATCACCGTCACTCCCCAACCAATCTTCAATTGTCGTCAGGTTTCCTTTATGAACGTGCTCCAAAAATTCCTACAAAGAGATGTGTTAAGTGATTATTATTATTATTATTATTATTATTATTAGCTAAGCTACAACCCTAATTGGAAAAGCAAGATGCTATAAGCCCAAGGGCTCCATCAGGGAAAAATAGCCCATTGAGGAAAGAAAATAAGGAAATAAATAAACGATATGAGAAATAATGAACAATTAAAACAAAATATCTTAAAAGACAGTATCAACATCAAAAGACATATCATGTACAAACTACTAAATAAAAAGACCTATGTCAACCTGTTCAACACAAAGATATTTGCTGCAAGTTTGAATTTTTGAAGTTCTACAGATTCAACTATTCGATGAGGATGATTATTCCACAACTTTGGCAATATACAGCACTAAATTCACACAAACATATGTGTGAAAGTATTTATACACATGATTGCACATGCATATCTGCTGGTGTAAAATAAATGTAGGATTTTTTCCCAAGAAATCTATTTAATTATTTGCAAGAAATTGGCGTGAAATGCAACACAGATTTGTTCCGTCATTGCCATAACACGAGTAGTTGATGACAATATATTAAAGCCTTATGGAATCATTATTTACCTAAATATGGAGTTGGAGTTTGAAATAATTATCAATGGTATACTGGTGATGAACAATACCCGTCTACAAAAAGTATAACACTGTTAATCCCATTTAATGTTAGTGTGATTTATTGATTCAACCAACAGAGAGAGAGAGAGAGAGAGAGAGAGAGAGAGAGAGAGAGAGAGAGAGAGAGAGAGAGAGAGAGAAGATGTCATCTGTACATAAACTTACATCTGGCAGCGTCCCGCGAATCGGCTCAGGGCAAGTGCAAACAGATGATCCAACAGCAGCCATGGTGACTTCGAACGCTACAACACACCAACACTGAAATAGTATATAACAATTAATACGGTAATAACAAACATTCTGAGATATGTTATCTACCTTGGATTAACCTTCGATGATTAAGAAAAAAAAATGGTTTATCTTATAAATCAGGCGTAAATATGGTGCCATACACACTAAAATTTCCTTTGCAGGATTTTTTTTTATTTGTACATAAAAACAAATCTCAGTGATAACTTGCTTGAACTATTGAAATTTCACCCTTGATACGACTCTCTGACCTTATTCATATATTCCAGCATCTATATATGAAATCCCAGTAAACAGCATCACTACAGAACAGAGGTAGCACAGGAAACGCGTATAATTATACAGTTACGTAACTACAAAGCCATGATAACCGATTAAAATGTATGTAAAGAATGTCGTTTGTTTTCTCATTCGTCATGTAATACAAATGTTTCTTGGCTTTCTTACTCTAGTGTACATCCCTTTCCATTTTTTTTAAAGGGAGGGTAAACAACCACTCAAATGACTCTCCAGAAAGTACTTGTAACCACATCTGAGGTAATACTCGATGAACAACAATATCCACATTAAGTTATGGTGCATGTTGAATAAGGTATTCAAGCGACAGTTTCTAGCTACACTATTTAGGCTACTTCTATCTTTTAAATTATCCCAGAAAATCTCCATTACCTTTAAGAATGCCATTTCCTTCCAAGTAAACAATTGGCTTAATTCAATTTGTAAAAATATTATTCATTCCTTTCTATATTTCACAACTACGAAAACAGGTTTTAACGTCAAATTAGTATATTGTATGGAATTTTCAACAAAATAAAGAATCTCTCTCTCTCTCTCTCTGTCTCTCTCTCTCTCTCTCTCTCTCTCTCTCTCTCTCTCTCTCTCTCTCTCTCTCTCTCTCTCTCTCTCTCTCCCCTTCAAAAAACAATTATCACGTACGGTACTTTCTTTTTCTTTCTGATTTACAGTTTTACGAGAGTATGAAATATATAACTTTGAATCCAAATGAAAATTCGCTGTTTTAGTTTTGGTTTAATAGAATACTTATTAAATTGCAAAATTATTACCTACGTAAAATCCGTCTGTAAACGTAAATATACAGTATATTGCACCAGACACTATGGACGTGGCTTTATCACCAGAACACAATTTTTACTGACAACTTGAAGCTAGTTTGGTTGGCTAACGTGGCTTGGTAATCTTGTTCCTATCCACGGATCAGTCGGTATACGTAAACAGTAGGAGGAGCCACGAACACCCGAAACGTTTCGAGTCAGATTATGTAAGTCATTCGGGACAGTAAATGTGAACAGTGGGAGGGGTCAAGAAAATCCGAAACTTTTTGTGAC
>NC_090725.1:202676231-202731231 GCF_036898095.1 Palaemon carinicauda | reverse complement strand
TTTAAACAAAATCTACGTATATAGTATGTTAAATACCGATTACTTTGAATGCTTTTTGTTGAAACATTCACCATTATGAAGACCAACATTGCATTTTTCGCATTGCTTAGAAACTTTTTATTTTTTTTTATTTTATTTATTAATTTTTTTTAAAGGCACACATTATTTGCTTCCCTCCATCTGCTCGATCAAGAATATGTTCTGTAGTAGAAAATCTAATTTCTGGTATAACTTTTGAAGAAAATACCTTTGGCCGTAAAGAATTTTTGGGATCAGAATTTGAGGATAAGAGCAAATATGCTTTCGTAACAGACCTCTTGTAATTTAATAATGTCATAATATTTCCATTTACAAAACAATGTATAATCCAGGAATTTACCATGACAGTATCAAGGAAACTTGTAAATAGACTAAAGTACCACTTCTTAGAACTAACGGTGATGCGATACTTCTGAATAACCCAGTCCAAGTGGTCCAATCCTACCATATACTTGTACTCTGATATTAGAAATGGTTGAGGAACAAGTATTTCTATTCCATGGCTGGTTGACCATCTTTTTGCAGTTCCAACATGGATGGAAGACTGGTGGTTACTAGCAATTGAGAAAATGCTGTTGTCATGCGATTTAAAAAAATAGCTCTTTCTTCTCTTCAAATTTGTAGTCAAATGATCAACGATTATCCTTTCTCAGGGACGAGGGGACATCCTGATGTTCTGTTTGCACGTGCAGTACCTGTGATTCTGATTCCTAATGATTTCAGTTGTTCAAATAGGTTATAACTTGAGAAAAAAGTTATCAACATAAATTTCATGATCATTTAGGTTATCTACATGGCTGATCATTGATAAAACCACTCTTGAACCTAGCTGTCATTGTGCTTGGTGTTGGAAGTAGTTTTCTTTTGCTTTTCTTGATATAGATCCATTTCAAAACAATAGCCACTGGTAGCACAACATAGCACCCACTGTTTGAAACCAAATCTAATTGGTTTACCTCTTGTAAATTGCTATAGAGAACATCTTCCATAGTGATTCACTATGTAGTAGTTTGGCCAGGGCACCAGCCACCCATTGAGATACTATCACTAGAGAGTTATTGGATCCCTTGACTGGCCAGACAGTATACATTGGATCCCTCTCATTGGTTACGGCTCATTTTTTCTTTGCCTACACATACACCGAACATCAGCAATGTTGGGGAGGGGTTAGTGATCTGGTTCTGTCTGCATTTTCAGGTGCCTGTAATCGTCACAATTGTGCAGGGAGCCATCCTTCTTAGGACAATGTGTAAGGATGATGGCCATGGGCTTGAGGTCTTTTGACAAAGTTCCATTTCTTCCATTTTGGTGAACATCCTTTTAGCAGCTGCCAAAGGATCCGGGGCCTGACGCCTAAATCTGGCAGACACTGGAGGCCTCGTCATCTTGATGTGGTGATAAATACTGTGCTTGGCAAGAACCTTGGGCATTTGGCAAAGTTCAGGCCAAAAGGCTTCCAGTATGACATGAGGAAGTGGGTGTAGGCATCCTTGGGTGCTCTGATGAGAAGTGTGAAGTTGGAGTTGGTGGGTTGAATAGGTGTTGACGAGTATGAGTCTGCGTTGACTAAACGTCAATGTCCCACTTCAACCAGGAAATGGAAATGGATGAAGAAATCGTCACCGATTATTAACAATGGTATGTCAGCAACAAGAAACTTCCAATGGTATTTTCTGCTCTCAAACAATAATATGAGTGTCTCATACCAATGGGTGAGGATCTCAGATCCTTTGGCAGCTACCAAGTGTACGTCAGCAGGCTTAGAAAGTTATGTCCTGGAGAGTGACATTGATAGAAGGGAATAGCAAGCACCAGTGTCTATCAAAAGCCACAAATCAGTACCTGCATCATGTAAAATGAAAAGATTAGTGACAGGGAGGTTAATGCCACAAGCAATGGCCATCTTATAAGTATTTTAGTCACTGACAACTGTCCGCATATTTCTTCGCAGCTGCCCTGAATCTTGAGTTGTAGTAGCATAACTGTGGCTGATGGGAGTTATTAAGTGGCTGTAGATGTGGTTGGTTGAGGCTTGAGAGAGGGCCAGGATATGTGGGTGTTGGTCAGTTTTTGTCGCCACTCTGGCATGTCACAGGATGGGTATCTGTGTCCTACCACATTCATATCAGCTTTGGTTGGTGTTCATTGATTGCCCCCTTTGTCATGAGTGGAGGCATTGATTGATGTCTTAAAGTTAGTGAAGTGGCTGTTTATAAGGATGTCAAATTTGGTTATTGGGGCCTTCATTGGCAAGGTATCGACATTGGGGATGGCAGAGCATACAGGTTTAGTTAGGTGTCATACCTAAAGGGCACGAAGTAGGTTCACTTCCTGAGGAGAACTGTCTGAAGTAGGATGCAAGAGTGATACTTGCCATTTCCTTGAGGGCAAGCAAACCCTTTTGGTCCCTCAACAGTTGCTGAGAGAGCTGAAAAAACTTGACTATACAGGCGGCTGGTGATGTAGAGCCCTGCTCCAGTAGTTATGAATTGAGGGCATCATACTATATTGGTATGTTCTCTTGATCGCCAAGCCAATCAAAGATTTCCAGGAAAGTGTTCTTGGGGATCGCTGCAAGGACATAATCTGCTTTCCTGCTTAAGCGAGTCACGGCCTTGATGAGAAACTGAACTTTGGCACGCTGAAATAGGGCTGAAGCATCGGTAAGCGGGAAGGTAGTGGGCAGCTGATCTCTCTGTGGTCACCAATGTGGCAAGCTTTGACTAGGTCTTAACAGAAAGACGGCTGGACATGACTAGTTTATTAACGCAACATCATAAACTTTTATACAAAACAGTTGAGGATAGCAATGGCATAACTTTGGCAATATAAAACATGAATCGCAAGCTTAGATAAGTTTTTCTAATATCAGTTTGAGAGAGAGAGAGAGAGAGAGAGAGAGAGAGAGAGAGAGAGAGAGAGAGAGAGAGAGAGAGAGAAGCAATCGCAGTACAATGTATGCGAGTGTATGATATAGATGTGCATTACAGACTGTTCTTTAGTTAAGTTTTTCAACTAATGTCAGTACCTAAAGCTGAAACCCATATCCTACAAAGGGAATTCAACCACAGGATGTAGTAATTATAATAGTGGGTAAATGAGATAGCAAGATCAAAGTACTACTCATAGTGTCAGCAGAAGTATAGAATCACTGAAGCAAATTCAAAAGTATATTTCCCTCTTTGCAATATGTTATTTGCAGTTGTATACCACTTCTCAAGTCGAAATATATTTGGACGTTTGAGAATTCCCCCATAGCTCCAGCTTTTATTTTGAAATATGATCCTCAGTCTCGTGTATATGTTTCCCAAATAATCTAGTCACAGATTTGTTGGCAATAATGTGTCTGCAAAATATACAGGTGAAAACTAAATAACCATGAATATTATCCTTTTCAAACCAAGGAATGAATTTCAGGAGTGCAGAACACAGATACCGTTCATAAGGAATACTTTTAGAAGGGAACTGGAGGGAAAATAAGAAGGAAGAAGTTGCACAGCTAAGTGGAAGAAAAGAAACAGGAGAGGTGAAGATATAAAAGGTAAAAAGGGAATGATATTGCGGACCAAGATGATGTCACAGAGGAACTTTATTTATTTATACCTACAGTATGCATGAGATAGACTTCTAGCAATTTGATTTATAGGAACTTGAGGACCTTGATTATAGACCAAAGAAGAATTGATTATTTTTATAAACATGAAGTTTGGCAATTTTTTTTTTTTTTTCAAATTTTCCATTAAAACTCCTTTCACCTTGAATGAAGATTTTACAACAGACTATGATAATCACCTTTCTACATAGTCTTACCCAACTTAGATACTCTCTCTGGTGGTAAGATTTAAAACAGATTCGGTGGATAAAAACATATGCTCACAGGGTTAATGTAGATTTAGGTAGATTCCCTCCAGTTTTCTGTTTCCAACTGGGAAAAGATACAGGTGGTAATTAACCATAGAATTTCACTTAAAGGATATTATTGTACTGGAAAGGTAATTTTATAAATTTAATGTTTGTGCTTATTTAAAAGAAGACTGTGGATGCTTTAAATTGACTTTTCAAAGGTATCTAGCATTAGATTTACGAGGTGTTACTTATGTTTTCAAGTAGACTATAAAATGGCGTATAAGATTCGTTTGTAATAATTCTTAATTTTTCATTATATTACATTTATTATGTCATTCATAATATTGAAGATATATTTTCTGATTAAATTCAACACTTGAAGGATATATTATATATTTTAATTACCCTTTTTTTTTTTTTTTTTTTAGAAATATTGAAGAAAATATGGGCGCAGACACTCCACCCCCATCTCCAGAATGCAGATTTCTAGAAGAAAAATCTGGGATGAGAATCTTTGAGTTAAAGCAAAACCTCCTCATTTCTTATGAACCAAAGATCAAAGTTATGTCAATTGGTGCTGAAAATAATCTTGAGACCAAAACTATCATGCTGTTGGGTGCAACAGGAGCTGGAAAGACCTGTCTGATCAATGCACTGGCCAATCATATTTTGGGTGTCAAATTTGAGGATAACTTTAGATATTCGCTCAAAGATGAAACGGGCGAAGGGAAAAAGTCCTTGGCAGAAAGTCAGACGGAATATGTTGTTGGTTATTTGATCTTCGTGCCTCCTAGTTCCAAAGCCAAATGCAACTACCTAATAGTAGACACTCCGGGTTTCAAAGATTCCAGAGGACAAGAGAAGGACGAGGAAGTCATTCAGCAGCTCAGATCCTTCTTGCAAGATGTTGATGGAGTGGACGAATTACACTGCATAGGTTTTGTTGTGAACGGAACCATTGCAAGACTTCAAGAGCAATTCAGCGACATCGTTCAGACATTTTGTGAAATATTTGGTGAAAATGCAAAAGATATCATCAGAATTCTCATTACTTTCAGTCACATGAAGTCACCTCCTGTACTAAATGTTTTAGAATGTTCGTGCTTAAAAGATTATGAAAAATATATGTTTGACAACACAGCTTTGAAGGAATATAACCAACCTAATGAAGAGAACTCACAAAATGATATTGATATGTATAAAATGTACTGGAATAAGACAGCTCGTGTGTATGATTCTATTTTCAACGAATTAGATCATCTGAATGCTGTGAGTCTAAATGTTACAAGAGAAGCTCTAGAAGACATAAAACATATGAACAGTATTCTTGATAAAATTAAAATATCTGTGGAGTCCTATCTTGATCAAATGATTGAAGTTAAAGCTTTGGAGGAACAGAGTTCTTTATATCAAGCTAAGATGGCAGCCAACGAAAACTGGGAAGGAACAGTTGATGTTAAAATAAGGTCAGTATCGAAACACCTTAACCGGTTTGCACGCAAAAGGATACATACTCACAATTGCGAGAAATGCATCCAAACCTGCAAGTACCCTTGTGACCATTTATTAAAAAACCATTGCCCAGAAAATGGTCAATTGTGTAGCAAATGTTCATGTCCCAATGAAAGCCATGTGAAGTCGAATGATATTATCACACATTACATCGAAAAGCGCCCTATCATTCACGAGGACAAAAAGGCTGCTTATGAAGATGCCATGAGTAAGGAAGCATCGGTGCGTCAAGATATGTTGCATCTGATCAACCAAATTAACAGCAAGAAATCCACAATTGAAGGAGAAGTTTCAGATTTCATTGACCAATCAGCAAAAATTAGCTCAATTTCTTTGGGAAACTGTCAGTCACCAGTAAATTACATTGAAGAGACTCTAAATTTAATTAAAGTGGAAAAGTTAGAGAATTCCAATATTCCTGACGATCAACTAGGTTACGTTATGCCAATTCTGGATGGGATTAAAGAGCACCTTGTGCATCACTTTAGCCTGCTATAAGGTCTGACTTTCAGATGTTTAGACTAACTCAAAACAATTTTTTGTCCTTATATCAGATATAAAATATTTAGGACATTTTTCTAATCATTCACAACTGCTATTTTTAAGCATATTTGACTTTTCTGAATATATGATTATTTTCATACTGTTTTTTCTATTTCCTATTCAAATATTTTGTTAATGTTTATTTATAATGTGGAAGTGAAATCTAACTGGTTCATCACATAAAGGATTGAGATTAACTTCAACTTTAGAAATGAAAAACAACTTAACAAGCGCGAAACAAGTAGAAAAAGTTTTTTATTCCTCATAACTTGTCAGGTATACTCGATTCCATACAGTATCTGTCAGATCGTGAAGCCTGTTATAGCAGAGGAGACATAAGTGTTGATATTATTATACAGCTGAAGTTTTCTTACCTCATTAGTATAGTGAAAGTTAAAACTTTTTTTTTTTGATTTTCAAGTTAAAAATTTAATAAGATTTTTAAGAAAATATGCTTCAGGTAAACAGCATATAAGAAATATATGGCAATGACCTCCAATTGGTAGAAAAACATCTTATCCCATAGTGACATTAGTGGAGCATCCCAGCATAGGAGTCAGCATCTTAGAGTATGATCTAGCTACGTAGAGCAAACGAGAGTATAATTTGCTAAGGGTTAAAGTACAATTTTCCTATTTGATTGTAAATAACAATAATAAAATGTTTCAATTGAGAAATTCTTTGAAAATTCATCAAAACTGTGTGCAAATTACACCTCTCTATGAAAATAAACTTGAGACAAGCAGGAGATAGGCTTGTGCATTGCATAACTTCTGAGAGGGAGAAAAACATTGTGTTGCTTATATTTCATACACTGTAATGCTACTTCTTTTTTCCTCTTGCTCTCTCTACCACTGATAATAGCAAAACCTGTTTAAGCTTCCCATTTCATGTTTCATATTGCTTGAATTTTTGTGCCTCTGTTTTATTTTTTTTTTTTATATAAGCTTGTTATCATGTTGAACAGCGTCACTTACATTCACCTCACCTCTCTGTTAGTACCAAACATCTACCTTGCGACATTGGGGACCCCCGAGTGACTGTCTTCATACTTCCCTTTCTCACACTTATTTCCTACCCTTTTTATGATGTCGCCAACTAACCCTGAGTCTTTGACCCATGCTACATCGATAAAACTGTTGCCCCTTGCCAGTGGAGAAGAGTGTGCCTGGATCCAGTGCACCCAAGTTCAGTTTCACATGAAGGGCATGATTTGCTTAAGCAGCAAAGCAAACTATGTCCTCGAGGCTATCCCCGAGGACATTTTCCCAGAAATCTCTGATTGGCTTTGCAATGAAGGGGACACCCCAATAGCATATTATGCCCTAAAAATATAACTCCTGGAGCAGAACTTAACATGGCCACCGGCCCCTATAGCCAAGTTTTTTTCAGATCTCTCAACAGCTGTTAAGGGTACCAAAAGGTTTTGATCGCCCTCGGGAAAATAACCAGTAAAGATTGCCTGCAATGTGCTGCAGACAGCCTTCTTCAGGAAGTGAATCTACTTTGTGTCCTGTGGGTACGATGCTTACGCAAACCTGCATGTGCTGCCTTCCCTGATGTCGCTAAGGACCTGATGACGAAAGCCGATGCCCTTATGGACAGCATTTCACCCCCCCTTCAAGACCTCCATCAACGCGTCCACTCTTGACGAACAGGATAATTAATAAACAATGACCATAGCTGATGTGAATACTGTAAGACTAAGATGCCTGCCTTATGACATTCCGGAGTGGAGGTTTGTCCCACATATGCAGCCCCTTGCTCACACCCCAACCAACGACCTTTACAGCCACTTACTGACACCCATCAACCACAGTTCTACTTTTACCACTCCAGATTCGGCACTGCTGCGAAGAAATATGCGGACGGTTGTCAGTGGCCAAAAAACTTATAAGTGGTCCATAGTTTGTAGCCCTATTCTCCCCTGTCCCTAATCTTTTCTTTTTACATGATGCAAGTATGGGTGTGCAGTTTTTGGTAGACACTGGTACTTGCCATTCCCTTCTACCAATGTCACTCTCCATGACACTATATCGTCATTCTAAGCCTGCTGGCAGCCACCTGGTAGCTGCTAACAGATCTGAGATCTCCTCTCGTGGATACGACACACTCATACTATCATTTCGGAGCACCAGATAAAATTGAAAATTGGCACTACTTGGTACAGATTTTCTCACCCATTTCCACCTCCTGACTGATGTGGCACATCATTGCCTAGTCAACACAAACCTATATTCGTCGACATCTCTTCAACCCACCCTCTCCCACCTCACACTCCACATCAGCGCACCCACAGATGCTTTCACTCATCTTTTCAAGACTTTGCCAAACACCCATAGTTCCTGCCAAGCACAGTATATATCACCATATCAAGGTGATGGGGCCCCTTTGTTTGCCAAGTTCAGTCATTTGACTTCCAGATCGTTTGGCAGCCACTAAATAAACGTTTGCCAAAATCACCCTTACACATCGTCCTGAAGAAAAATGGTTTCATGCACCCCTGTGGGAATTATAGTGTTCTGAACCTGCAAACAGAACCGGATCACTATCCTTTCCCCAACGTCAATAATGTTTTCTCCTACTTGCATAAAGCGAAGGTGTTAACCAATCTCGACCTCTTGAAGGGGTATTATTAGGTGCCCATGAACCCAGAAGACATCCCAAAGACAGCCATCACCACCCATTCAGTAAAACACATGCAATTACTCCTGTTTTGGCCTTCCTAATGCTAGGGATACTTTTCAATGCCTTATGGATAGCATCTTCGGGGACCTCCCCTTCTGCATGGACGACATACTTGTGGTCTTTAACTCCAAAGGGGAACACCTTCGTTCCCTACACATTGTTCTTGACCACCTACAACAGAACAGCCTTTTAGTATGGTGTGACAAGAGTATATTTGATGCAAATGAAGTATTGTTCTTAGGGCACCGCATCACTCCTGAAGGTCTCTACACCCTCTCTGAGAAGATCAGCTGTTCAAAACTTCCCCACTCCCTCGACCGTCAAAGCTATACTTCATGCAAAACTTTCAAAGTACATTGACACATAGATTCAAGTGTGGGCACCTTTCATCAATCTAAGCGACGTTTTTCTCAAATTTACATCAATGTAATAGATCCCCTAGCTATATTACAAGGACACCGTTACCTGTTTATCATCATTGACCACTCCAATTCTTGGCCTGAAGCAATCCCCATGCAATTAGGAACGTCCACATCATGTACATCTGCCTTACTATCTGGGTGGTTAGAGACTTTTTGTATCCCTGAGCATGTTAATTTTGACAGGGCTACCATTTTCACCTCTCAATTGTGGACATCATTAGCAAATCTTTTGGCATCACCCTACATCAGACGACAGCCTACAGCACTACAGCCACCGGAATGGTTTAATATTTTCATTGCACCATCAAAATAGCTTTGATGTTCCGCTGCAATGACGCCAGCTGGTTTACTTAACTTTCCTTGGATTAAGGACCACTCCTAAGGACGCCTTGGATATCTAGGCAGCTGAAATGGTGTATGGCAATCCGTTGGACTTCCCTGCTGAATTTTCTCCTTCTGCAACCTCCTCTGACAATCTCTAGTGCCTACGTCATGTTCTTGGAATATTTACTCCCAGCAAAGCAACATATACCGAAATATTTAAAGACCTCAATGCATGTTTTTGTGTGCACCGACATTAGCAAGGCCCTCTCCGCGTTATTAATTGTAACCGGAGTGTTTCTCAATTAACATTCGTGGCAAAAAAAAAAAAAATTGTTGTCCATTGATCACCTAAAACCTGCGTATCTCCTGCAAGATGACCCGCCTACAGTTCACCTCTCAAGGACAGGGTGCCCTATTTCATATGTATGTCTTTTCTTAGGTATGGAGGAGCCATGTACAGCATGTGTTTCATACACACTCAAGCACTGTAATGCTATTTCTTTTTTATCTCGTGTTCCCTCCTGCACTGATAATAGAAAAACCTGTTTAATCTTGCCATCACATATCACATGGTTTGAATTTTGTGCCATTGTTGCCCTAAACTCAGTATATAAGCTGATTATCTTGTTGAATAAAGGTGCTAATATTCATCTCGCCTCTCTGTTAGTTTCTAATAACTACCTTGCGACAGTTCTCTCTCTTGGCGGGGTTAGTATAGAAGTGGGCTAACACATTGCATGAGAGTCAAAAACTTACCACAAAGGTATCAATTCAAGCATTTTCCCTATATAAAAGAATATAATTATGATAATTGTTTTATTAGTTTCTCCATTGTTTGCATATACACTCTTTAAAATGCTGGGCAAATCTAAGTTTAAAGACCCTAAGTAGTATTGGTTAGTGAGTTCTGTCCCCGTCTCTGGAAATATTCAGTGGCAACCTGTTTTTCTTTTGATCATTATACTGTAGATCCACGGGGGAAGAGCACATTACCTCAATATTCTTACTGTAAAAATCTGCATTCATGTTACCTAATTATATTTTTTTTTCTATTAACAAGATAAGAATAGTTTTGGCTATCCTTTCAATTATAACTAATACTTTACCTCGCATGTTAATTTGCATAATAATCGGTTTCTGATTTATACTTGCAGATACCATAAGGCTTTTATTTTACCCCTGTTTACCATTTTTATTATAAGGTAAGATTGAGCTCTGCTTCCATTACATTATGGGATTTCTTCATCATCTTTGATTTAGAATATATCTACTGTGTCTTTGAACTTATTTAGACTGAATTAGAAATTAGCTGTTTTTTTTTTTAGAATTGTAGCATAACTGTCTTGTAACATGGCGTATTCTTGCTTCATATGCAACACCTTTATTAGGGTTATTCTTTGGCTTCTGTAGCCATATAACTGATACTTATTTACACTAGGGCTATGTTACCTCTTTGCGTTGTAATTACGAAAACCCTTTTTACATAGAAAAACTTATTTGATTTACCTGAGGATTAGCCATGTTATTTCCAGTAGGATCACCTGCCTTCATGCTTAATTGTAAATTCAATCATTCTTCTTAGACTTGCAATTCTCCGTACTTCTGTAAAATGTCTTTTCTTGCGTAGTTTTTCTTAAATATTCCGAGATTTCTTTTTTATTTTGATCTATTGAATTATTCTGGTTTTTTTTTTTTCAAACAAACAACAGATAATTTCTTCAGCTTAGTTACAAAAGAATCTATGGCCGGTGGTAATTGATAGGATTCAAAGTACATATTGGCTGGTGAGGCTAAAAATACCAAGAGCCTAAAAAGCTTCCTTAATTGTGTCATAAGCTGGGTAGGAAGTTTCAAAACTGGGACATCATGACCTGCATTGGTAAATAAAGGACCTTATTCTGTGGCCCTTTAGGAGTGTTAATTACCTCTATGTTGTTGCCTGGTGAACCATAAAAATTCACACAGGTGGCTTTTCTCAGTGGTACATCAATCTCCTTTACTTGTCAGTTTTTATCATCCCAGTAAATAAATCCTAATGAGGTTTACGTTCCACACTCAAGTTACTATGTTTATCTTCTTTCCCACCATTATCTATACATTATGCATGGTTTATAGTTTGGCAGAGGACTTTTATGATCACATGCCATTGCAGTCGTAAACCAATATATATGGGGGGTGGGCCTAAACTTTGACTTAACAATATCTAGAGGTTCGTTCATAACTCTTATTCCTTGTCTCTCTGCATTTTCATTGCACATTATTTAAGTTTTATTTATATTCATTTTGAGTCATACCTTTCTGCTCTCTCAATTCAAATCTTCTATCATCTTTTGCAATTCATTGCATGATTCACTAATCACAGCCATGTCATCTGCAAATCTTAAGTTCTTAAGGTATTTCCCATTTATATCAATTCCTACATTTTCCTAATCTAAATTATTAAAAACTCCTTCTAAGCATGCTGTGAATAATTTACACACACACACATAAACACACACACACACACACACACACACATATATATATATATATATATATATATATATATATAGATATATATATATATATATATATATGTATATATATGTATATATATACATATGTATATATATACACATATACACACACTCACACACATATATATATATATATATATATATATATATATATATATATATATATATATATATATATATATATATATATATATATATATATATATAATTTGTATTATATATGTATATATACATTATATGTATATATATACACAGTATATATATATATATATATATATATATATATATATATATATATATATATATATATATATATATAGTTACTACTATTGCTGTATCAGTATTTCATAAATTATTGGTTGATGTTTTAATTCCAATTTCATCTTAAGAGATGCTCATGAGAACGTCGGTCTGGCAAGTCAAAACACCCTTTTTAATGCCCAACCACAGCAGTAACCTCCCCAGTATACCGTAGAGCTTAAGCTCATGGGCCCAGACGTAATTTGATCTGCCTTTCATGCAGATACAAAGCTAGTGAGACTAATCTGGAGTATAGCAGTATAAGCTTTTTTAATGCACGAGCAAGGGAGGGAGGTAGAAAATAAAAATTTCCTTTCTTTCAATATTGAGTCAGATATTACAATATTTTGTACCATTTATCTTGAATTATGAAATATCCCATATTAAATGTATACCGGTATATTATGTATTTATAGGCTATCTTGATGATTTCCATTGGTTACCAGTTCTGCATTGGTCTAATCTTTCTCAGTGATTTTTGGAGCCTATTAAAATTTAATTTGTGTAAGTAAAGGAACAGGGTCTACCTTCCTATCCCAGAGGAAAAGGTGGGGCTATATAATAGACATGAATCTGTAGAGTTCAATACATTTAATTGGGGGAGATTTTGAGCAGACTGTGATGACACCGGCTTATTAGGAATATGATGAACATTATTTAGTAAAAAGCAAATTGTGTGTCTGCAACTAAGAAAGTTAGAGAATGCATCATAATCAGTTTTGAGAGAGAGAGAGAGAGAGAGAGAGAGAGAGAGAGAGAGAGAGAGAGAGAAGTATTGTTATACCTTAGGTATATTAGTTTCTAGTACTGTATTATTATTAGGCTGGAGCTTTATGTCTGTGGGTAAGGAGGGCATACTTACGTAGATAATGAAGATCTCAAAGAATAAGGTGGAGCACATTAGCCTGAGTAATTACAATTCTTGTCTTCGGCCTCAACAAACCTTGAATAAAAAAAAAACAGACTTTAGCTAAGATATTGGAGGTTGAAGTTCTTACTGATCACACACACTCCCACAGTGATATGAATAAGATCAGATCAAGTGATTCCCTCCAACCATAACTACTTATTCATGGAGCCCAAATGGATGGAGGGCTATCATGTATGACAGTAACCAAAACTACAAGATTTTGGCAAGTGACCCGTCTAAATTCCATTGGATCTGGGAAAATCCTTTTGAAGAGCTTCTGCAAAGATATCGACAAGACCATTGAAATAGTGACTACTATAGAGGCACACCATGTCTTACCCCTGCTCTTGATCCATGTATATACATCTGAATATCAAAATATGCAAACTTAGATACTCCTCTGGGCCGATCATTAGCAAGATATAAGCATCTACACATTTACTCTCAAAAGATGAACGAATTACACAGTACTGTATATTCCTGATGGGTAGTGTCTTCAGTTGTCTCATTAATTTCTCCCACTCCATAAAGCCTGTCCACCCCTTATAGATAACATAGCAACCCTGCCTGTAGAGTGTCCATTCACAAATATACTTGTTAATGATATGAATGGTTATATCCTGGACAGAACATATGCAGATAAATCTTGTCCTAACTTAGATATAATAGGGGATTGTGAGTAATAGTTTGCATCAAGAAGGGATCTTTCATCATCCCTATATCAAGTGATACAGAATAGTAATGGGGTCACCATAGTCATTTTTCTTAATATTTACATGAGGATTGTAGAGAAAAATCTTCAGTTAGATTCCAACAGCAACCATATACAACCCATATTTACTAAATTTATTTATCTCTATATTTCTTAACCTTCTAATGCTCCTATTCAACATATGGTGACCTGGCAAAGTACTAAAGTGATGATGTTTGCCACTAAAATTCAGAAAACACACTCTACTACCATAGACTTGAGTTGGCTCAACAATCGTTTCATACTTAAACTTTTGCCTCACCAGACCCTCTTTTTCTCTTCCAAAATTTCTTTATCAGTTTTTTCTTTTCTTTTTATCATAATTTCAATTATTTCCTTTTTTTCTACTACTACTATTGGACATAACATATGCTCATAAACATGTAATCCTCATTCACTGGCATTTAGTTCAATTACCCTTTACAGCCTTACCATAAGTGACAATAGGTTTAAATTTTCTTATCTGAAGTCTCTTATCAATATCTGTCACTTTTAATTGACTCTAGCCTACTTTATTTCGTCTACAAATATAAAACTCCTCAACACCCTTCATGTTTAATCACCATCAACTCAACCATAGGCCTTTACTAGGTCAATATATTTACTTTTTTCTCCATTCTAAAACTTTTAACAGCCTGTTTCCTAACATTTGCCTAAAACACAAACTGATCTTAATATATTAAAAACTGTTTCCTATATTTCTATTTCAATGTAAACTATTACCTTTCCCATTCTGAGAAACCAAGGCGTTTTAAACGAAGGAATTTTCTTCGTCTCCTCTGCCACCTTTACGTTTTTAGAGTTACCATGTTCTTTGATCCATTCATTCCCTTGAAAAGTTTCACCATTCAGTTTTTTTTTGTTTCTATCATAAATAATATAGTTTGTGTAACCACATATTTTTCACATTTTTCCTGTTCCCTAATATTTTAATTTTCCTCCTTGCTTTCTCCTTGATTTTAAATAAACATCTTCAAATTTCAATTATTCATCCTGCCTCTCTTTTGTCATCGACACTAAGCAGGTTTTCAAAACGCACATTCAATCAACCTTATTTATTTCCTCACCAACAGTTGAAAATTTATGGAACTCTTTATTTATCCTCTATCATTTGGATAGGTATTATATTTTTCTATTTGACTTTTTTTTTCTTTTCTAGATATGGTTAGGATTTTCTCGACCTACAACTACACTGAAAGAGATAATAGGTCTGCCATCGCTTAGTTTTTTTTTTTTTTTTTTTTTTTTTTTTTTTTGTCACTATACTCGTAAGCCTCGCCCTTTCTGCTCAAATGCCATCATACTTCAACCCCTAAAATGGCTTATCACCTATATAAATTTAATACTTTAAAAGTTGTTCATTTTTCACCCACCTTCTCCAATAACTCAAGCAAACAAACCCTTTACTGAAGATATTTCTGAATTAATCCTCCAATATTCTATTGCTCAAAACCTGCTATATATATAATATTTCTTTCAACCTGCCTTTTCATTTAAATTATGGTATACGACCCTTTTTAAACCTAAAGTATTTCGACAGATGTTTTTACAAGGCACCCGTAGAAATTAGATTTATATTGCCTAAACAGAATAGCACTAAATTCTGGAATATTTACCACACTTTTTTAAGATTGATTGTTATTATTGTCAATAAAACTTTACGTGGTTTAAGGTTTAGTTAACGTCATGAATTTCTTATACCTCACGTTAGCTAAGAAGACATCTGGCAACTCCAAAGAGTAGATTGATTGATTGATTTAAAGTTTTCAGGCATCCTGACATCTAAGGTCATTGACGCCGGTAACATTTAATTTATGTATACAAAAATAAAAAATAAAATAAAATAAAAAATAAAAGAGTATTCAATTAAAATCATAAAAGTTAAATTTCATAAAAGTTAAATAGTTTTCAGAAGACCTGCTTCTGAAATAAATCTAAAAATGCCACTTGCATAGTAGGACACATCATTTCCAAGAATCTTGGCAAGGATGAACCTGCCACCCTCACCTCGAGCCTCAAACATATATCTATTCCTTAAGTTGTTATAATTGGGGCATTCACTCAACAAATGCCTCACTGTTAGAGGTACTAAACAGTCGTCACAATACGGTTGGTCTTGGCCCTTCAGCAGAAACTCGTGTGTCAACCGAGTGTGACCAATACGGAGACGACAAAGAGACGTCTCCCATTTTCGGGGCATCATATTATACCTCCATGGAGATATGACATTTGTTACCTCTCGCATTTTATTCCCATCTAGGCTATCCCATTGCTGTTGCCCCAAAGAGTAGAAGGTAATATCTATTAGTGTCCCCAAAGAACATGCTTACCAACTGGCTTAATTATCTAAGTAACAATATCATTTCATGAATAATGCATATGCCTGGGAAATAAGAAACACCACCATTGTTTAGTATGAATTACATTAAATATCTATTCATAAGATAAATACTTAGTCTGAAAATATTGCAGAATTATTGTCAAATATTCTTTCTGTAATTTTTCCTCTAATGTCAGTAGAAAAAGCTGAATCGCATATCCTATCCAAAGGGAATTCAACCAAATGATGTAGTAATTATAATAGTGGGTAAATGAGATAGCATGATTAAAGCATCATTCATAGTACCAGCAAAATTGTAGAAGCTCTGAAGTGAAATCCAAAGGATAGTTCCTTCTTTGCAATATCTTATTTGCAGTTATATACCCTTTCTCAAGTTGAAATATATTTGGAGAATTCCATATAGCTCCAACTATTAGCTTCAGGTATGGTCCCCAGTCTTGCCGCAGGTTTTTTGAATGTAGATATGTCTGAAATATATACAAGTTAAAACTAAATAACCTTGAATATTATCCTTTTCAAACCTAAGAATGAATTTCAGGAGTGCAGAACACAAATACTGTTCATAAGGAGTACTTTTAGAAGTGAACTGGACGGAAAATAAGAAGAAAGGAGTTGCACAGCTAAAGTGAAAGAAAAGAAACAGGAGAGGTGAAGAAATAAAAGGTAAAAAGGGAATGATGTTGCAGATCAAGATGATGTCACACTGGAACTTACTTATACCTACAGTGTGCGTGAGAAAAATATATAGCTATTTCATTTAAAGGTCCTTGATCATACACCAAAGAAGGATTGATTATATTTTGAAACATAAGAAGATTTATAAGAATATATTTTTTCTTCAAATTCTCCATTCAAAAGGCTTTCACCCTAAATTAAGATTTTACAAGTGACTATGATAATCACCTTTCTATATAGTCTTACCTAACTTAGATACTCTCTCAAGTGGTAAGATTTGAAACAGATTCGGTGGATAAAAACATATGCTCACAGGGTTAATGTAGATTTAGGTAGCATCCCTCCAGTTTTCTGTTTCCAATTGGGAAAAGATGCAGGAGGCCATTAGCCATAGAATTTCACTGATAAAGTATATTAATTTAATGAAAGGTTTATCTTGTAAAAAGAATTTTTGTGCTTACATTAGAAGATTGTTTTCTAAATGATATAATTTTCAACGATACTTTAAATTAACTTTTCAAAGGTAGCTAACATTAGATGTACGAGGTGCACTTATATTTTCGAGTAGATATTAAAAGGATGTATAGGATTCGTTTTTAATACTTCTTAATTTTTCATATTTATCATGTTATTCATAATTTTGAAGATATATTTTCTGATTCAATTCAACCCTTGAAGAATATATTGTATTTTTTTAATAACTTTCTTTATTATTTTTTTTTAGAAATATTGACGAAAATATGGGTGTAGATACTCCACCGCCAACTCCAGAATGCAGATTTCTAGAAGAAAAATCTGGGATGAGAATCTTTGAGTTAAAGAAAAGCCTCCTCATTTCTTACGAACCAAAAATCAAAGTTATGTCAATCGGTGCTGAAAATAATCTTGAGATCAAAACTATCATGCTGTTGGGTGCAACAGGAGCTGGGAAGACCTGTCTGATCAATGCACTGGCCAATCATATTTTGGGTGTCAAATTTGAGGATAACTTTAGATATTCGCTCAAAGATGAAACGGGCGAAGGGAAAAAGTCCTTGGCAGAAAGTCAGACGGAATATGTTGTTGGTTATTTGATCTTCGTGCCTCCTGGTTCCAAAGCCAAGTACAACTACCTAATCGTAGACACTCCGGGTTTCAAAGATTCCAGAGGACAAGAGAAGGACGAGGAAGTCATTCAGCAGCTCAGGTCCTTCTTGCAAGATGTTGATGGAGTGGACGAATTACACTGCATAGGTTTTGTTGTGAACGGAACCATTGCAAGACTTCAAGAGCAATTCAGCGACATCGTTCAGACATTTTGTGAAATATTTGGTGAAAATGCAAAAGATATCATCAGAATTCTCATTACTTTCAGTCACATGAAGTCACCTCCTGTACTAAATGTTTTAGAATGTTCGTGCTTGAAAGATTATAAAAAATATATGTTTGACAACACAGCTTTGAAGGAATGTAACCAACCTAATGAAGAGAACTTACAAGAGGATATTGATATGTATAAGATATACTGGAATAAGACAGCTCGTGTGTATGATTCTATTTTGAATGAATTAAATAGTCTGAATGCTGTGAGTCTAAATGTTACAAGAGAAGCTCTAGAAGACATAAAACATATGAACAGTATTCTTGATAAAATTAAAATATCTGTGGAGTCCTATCTTGATCAAATGATTGAGGTTAAAGCTTTGGAGGAACAAAGTTCTTTATATCAAACTAAAATGGCAGCCAATGAAAACTGGGAAGGAACAGTTGATGTTAAAGTAAGGTCAAGACTCAGACACCTCGACTGGTTTGCTCGCTTGAGGATACATGCTCACAATTGCGAGAAATGCATCCAAACCTGCAAGTACCCTTGTGACCATTTATTAAAAGATGATTGCCCTGAAAACGGTAAAATGTGTAGCAAATGTTCATGTCCAAATGAAAGCCATGTGAAGTCGAATGATGTCATTACACATTACATCGAAAAGCGCCCTGTCATTCACGAGGACAAAAAGGCTGCTTATGATGATGCCATGAGTAAGGAAGCATTGGTGCGTCAGGATATTTTGAATCTGATCAACCAAATCGACAGCAGGAAAACCACAATTGAAGGAGAAGTTTCAGATTTCATCGACCAATCAGCAAAAATTAGCTCAATTTCTTTGGGAAACTGTCAGCCACCAGTAAATTATATTGAAGAGACACTAAATCTAGTCAAAGTGGAAAAGTTAGAGAATACCAATATTCGTGATGATCAACTAGGCCATGTTATTCCGATTTTGGATGAACTTAAAGAACATCTTGTGCATCATTTTAGTCTGTTATAATGTCAGACTTTCAGATTTTCAGATTAATTTTTGGTCTTTGAATCAGATATAAACTATTTAAGACATTATTTTCATCACCCAAAACTGTTATTTTTAAGCATATTTGACTATACTGAATATATCATTATTTTCTTACTGTGTTTTCCGTTTCCTACTCAAAAATATTGATAATGTTTGTCTGTATAAATCTTTCATTTTTCTTTAATGTGGCAGAAGTGAAGTCAAGCTTGCTCATCAAAAAAGGGATGGAGGTTAACTTCATCTTTAGAAAGGAAAAACGACTTAACAAGCACGAAACAAAGTAGAGAACCTAATTTATTCCTCATAACTTGTCAGGTTCCTTGGTTCCAGAAAGTATGTCAGACTGTGAAGCCTTTTATGGCAGAGGACAGAAGTGTTAACAATGTTATTTAGTCGAAGTTTTCTTCCCTCATTAGAATAGTGGAAGTTTAATTCTATACTTTGATTTTCAAGTGAAAAATTTTATAAGATTTTTAAGAAAATATGCCTAAGGTAAACAGCATATAAGAAATATATGGCAATGACTTCCAATTGGCAGAAAAACATCTTATCCCATAGTGACATTAGTGGAGCATCCCAGCATAAGAGTTAGCATCTTAGAGTATGATCTAGCTACATAGAGCAAACGAGAGTATTATTTGCTAAAGGGTTAAAGTACAATATTCATATTTGATTGTAAATAACAATATTAGTATATTTCAATTGAGAAATTCTTTGAAAATTCATCAAAACTGTGTGTGAATTACACCTCTTTATGAAAATAAACTTGAGACAAGCAGGAGATAGGCTTGTGCATGGCATAACTTCTGAGAGGGAGAAAAACATTTTGTGTTCCTTATATTTCATACACTGTAATGCTACTTCTTTTTTCCACTTGCTCTCTCTACCACTGATAATTGCAAAACCTGTTTAAGCTTCTCATTTCACGTTTCATATTGTTTGATTTTTTGTGCCTCTGTTTTCTTTATTTGTTTGTGTATAAGGTTGTTATCATGTTGAATAATGTCACTTAAATTCACCGCACCTCTCTGTTAGCACCAAACTTCTACCTTGCAACATTAGTGACCCCTGAGTGACTGTCGTCATACTTCCTTTTCTCACACTTGTTTTCTACTGTTTTTATGATGTCGCCAACTAACCCTGAGTCTTTGACCCATGCTACATCGATAAAACTGTTGCCCTTTGCCAGTGGAAGAGAGTGTGCCTGGATCCAGCGCACCCAAGTTCAGTTTCACATGAAGGGCATGATTTGCTTAAGCAGCAAAGCAAACTGTGTCCTTGAGGCTATCCCCGAGGACATTTTCCCAGAAATCTCTGATTGCCTTTACAATGAAGGGGACGCCCTAATAGCATATTATGCCCTAAAAATATACCTCTTGGAGTAGAACTTAACATGGCTGCCAGCCTGTATAGCCAAGCTTTTTCAGCCCTCATGAAAATAACTAGTAAAGATTGCCTGCAATGTGCTGCAGACAGCCCTCTTCGGGAAGTGAATCTACTTTGTGTCCTGTGGGTACGATACTTACGCAAACCTGCATGTGCTGCATTCTCTGATGTCACTAAGGACCTGATGACGAAAGCCGATGCCCTTATGGACAGCATTTCACCCCCCTTCAAGACCTCCATAAATGCCTCCACTCTTGACGAAGAGGATAATTAATAAACAATGACCATAGCTGACGTGAATACTGTAAGACTAAGATGCCTGCCTTATGACCTTCCGGAGTGGAAGTTTATCCCACATAAACAGCCCCTTGCTCACACCCCAACCAACGACCTTTACAGCCACTTACTGACGCCCATCAACCACAGCTCTACTACCACCACTCCAGACTCGGGACTGTTAAAGGGTTAAAGTACAATTTTTAGATTTAATTGTCAATCACAAAATTAATATATGTCAATTGAAAAATTCTTTGAAAATTCATTAAAACTGGTTGTAAATTACACCTTTCTATGAAAGTATACTTGAAACAAAGGCTTGTTAATAACACAACTTCTAAGAGAGATATAATTGTGCTCTCTCTTGACAGAGTTAGCATATTATTATTATTATTATTATTATTATTATTATTATTATTAGGTAATTTACAACCCTAGTGGAAAAAGCAAGATGCTATAAGCCCAAGGGCTCCAACAGGGAAAAATTGCCCAGTGAGGAAAGAAAATAAGGAAATGAATAAATGATATGAGAAATAATGAACAATTAAAATATTCTAAAAACACTAACAACAGGAAAACAGACATCTCATATATAAACTATAAAAAGTCTTATGTCAGCCTGTTCAACATAAAAACGTTTGCTGTAAGTTTGAACTTTAGAAGTTCAATCGATTCAACGACCTGATTAGGAAGATCATTCCATAACTTGGTCACTGCTGAAATAAAACTTCTAGAATACTGTGTAGTATTGAGCCTCATGATGGAGAAGGCATGCCTAGTATTACAAACAGGATGGAACTATTCAGGAAGATCTGAATGTAATGGATGATCAGAATTATGAAAAATCTTATGCAACATGCATAATGAACTAACTGAACGACGGTGCCAGAGATTAATATCTAGATCAGGAATAAGAAATCTAATAGACCATAAGCTCCTGTCCAACAAATTAAGATGAGAATCAGCAGCTGAAGACCAGACAGGAGAACAATACTAGAAATAAGGTAAAATGAAAGAATTAAAAGACTTTTTCAGATTAGATTGATCACAGAAAATCTTTAAAGGCATTCTCAGTAAGCCAATTTTTTTGTGCAATTGGAGAAGACACAGACCTAATGTGTTTTTCAAAAGTAAATTTGTTGACGAGAATTACACCTAAAATTTCAAAAGAGTCAAACAGAGTTAAAGAAACATTATCTGTGCTTAGATCTGGATGTTGAGGAGGCATTATCCTTGACCTACTTACAATCATACTTTGAGTTTTGTTAGGATTAAAATTCATGCCCCATAATTTACACCATGCACTAATTTTGAATAGATCTATTAAGGGATTCATCAACCACAGACCTACATTCAGGAGATGGAATTGATGCAAAGAGTGTAGCATCATCTGCATATGCAACAAGCTCAAACCACATGTTGTGTGTATATAGTATGACAATTAATGGGCCAAGAACACTACCCTTATGAACATCATATATCAAATTTCTATACTCACTATGGTGCTCATTAACAACAAATCTTTGGGATCTATTACTTAAATATTCAATAAAATGCCAAGAAACAACCCACCCACTCCCAACTGTTTGAGTTTGAAAACAAGGGCCTCTTGATTAACAAGGTCAAAGACAGCACTAAAATCAAGGACAAGCATACGAACTTCATGACCACAATCAAGGGATTTCTGTACAGCATTAGAGATTGTAAGAAGGGCAGCACATGCTCGAAGGCCTTTACAGAAACCAAATTGATTACCTTCAGTAAACCAAAAGATGTTCGAAAACTTTAGATAATATAGGAATTATGGAAATTGGACGGTAATCAGTGGGACTTGAGCTACCACAAATACATTTACATAGTGCAGTAGCATTACTAATTCTCCAAAAAGTGCTAAAAGCTCCTCTTTTTGCTAACTTGCACAAAAATAGCAGATAAGTTTGGAGCTAAGAAATCGGCAGTCTTTATAAAAAGCGAAGGAAAATTTCCATTTGGGTCTACACCTCCATAAGCATCAAAGTCCATCAAGAGACCTTAAATTTCACGAGATCATAAAGCTAAACTAGTTATTTCAGCCTCAGAAAAAAGGAACGAGGAAGATTAAGTTTCTCATTACTCTGCTTACTGTCAAGCACATCAGCCAAAGGGTTGCCTTTCCCTATGGACAGTGAGTGACATAGCTATCTGGTTTAAGTAAAAGAGGAACTGTTGCATCTACAACAAAGAGCGCAGATTTAAGGGTAGTCCACCACTTATGTTCTTGGGTTGTACCAGAAAGGGATTCTCATATAGTTGAATTGTATTCCTTTTTAGTTGAAGCATAAACTCTCTGAGCAAAAGTGTTATATGGTACTTTGGTAGGAAGTTCTATTAACCATAATAATTACCTGGAACATAGATGAACAATTGTTAGTAATTATTTCTCAGCTGATCCCATCTCTTGTCGTCAATTTGTCTGCATGGGGGATAAGACATTGGTATTCTTAAAATATACGTTTAATGTATAAATGACTACATTGTTCTATGACAGCTGACTCCCAAGTGTGTGTGGAGCGTCATACACAATCTGACAAAACCAAAACATTGCTAAACAAAAGAGCATCGCTCTGAAAAGACTTAAATCCTACTCCAGTACAAAACCATAAAGAATCACATCCTATCTTTGAGGTAATCAACAAATGTTTGAATCCTAATACCAAAACAAATCATTACTCTTATGTACAAAGCATAACATGTCTTATTCATGCAATATGATACAATGTTGCGCAATACCTGCAACACTTGAAATAATATAGTACATTATTACAATAATACATAACAGTCTCCTCCCCCTTAACTTGACATTGTAAATATCTTCATAAATCTAATCTCTCAGGGGGCTTTCCTCTGTTAATCCTACTAGGAAGCACTTTAACCTCATCTTGTACTGGTACATGAATTGGTTCTGAATCTACATTGGATGTTGGACCATCTTGGTTAATATTTGACTCATTTGATCTAACTACCTCTTCAAGTTTCTCATCTCTAACATTCACATGCTCTACTGTCTTTCTGTTTAACGGCTGTAATTGATCAACATGACGTTTTACAACATTATCACCAACACGAACATCATAATGTAAATTTCATATCTCTCTTACAATCTCTCCTGGTACCCACTTCTCTGGAGTGTTGTATGATCTTACCATGACATCAGACAAAGGTAAAAAATGTCTTACATTAGGAAGCTTTACTACTTGTTTATACCCTTTATCTTCTAAATCACTTTGCAAACTTGGATACAACAAATCTAACTTACACCTTATCCTCCTCCCCATCAACAAATTTGAGGGTGCCACGCCTGTTGTGCTGTGCGGCGTTGTTCTATAAGACAATAAAAATTTTGACACATGCAAAAATATATTACCTGAATTTGCTTTTCTACACTTCATATTGTGTTTAAATGTTTGGACAAATCTTTCAGCCTCTCCATTAGTAGATGGATGATATGTAGCTGAAAATGTATGCTTTATACCATTGACATTACAAAATTCTTTAAACTCTTGTGAGGTAAATTGTAGACCATTATCTGTAACAATTCTTTCCGGAATACCGTGCGTTGAAAAAATTTGCATTAACTCTTTTATTGTGGCGTAAGACGTTGTTGTCTTCATTGGGATAATTTCTGGCCACTTACTGTAAGCATATACTACTATCAAAAACAAATAATTTAAAAAAGGACCTGCAAAATTTATATGCACTTTTTGCCATGGATACCTGGGTAACTCCCACGGGTGCATTCTAGCAAATTGAGGATTGTTCTGTTGCATAACACAATTCATACAATTCTTTACATAACATTCCACATCTTTATCTACACCTGGCCACCATACAAAAGTTCTCGCAATTGACTTTGATCTTACAATACCTTGGTGATCAGCATGTATTTCAGACAGAACCTTATTTCTCAGTGAATTAGGAATAACTACAATGGAACCTCTCATCACTATTCCTTGTGTTACACTCAGTTCATACCATATATCCTTATACGGTTTACAATCTTCCTCTTTTCCACATAAGTCCCTACCTGTCATTAAACTCTCCAAAACCTTACTAAGTACTGGGTCTCGCTTGGTACTGTGTGCTACATTTTTTGCAGTTATTGGTACATCATATACAGAAATTAACAGAACACTGTCATCATACTCCTCTGGAGCTTTGTCTACGGGTAATCTGGATAAAGCATCTGCATTACCCATGTTTGATGTTGGACGGTATTCTATATCATTGTGGTACGCTGCTAACGTAACTGCCCAACGTTGTAGTCTTGCAGCTACCAACTTAGGTAAACTTGCTTTTGGACCCAATATTGCTAATAAAGGTTTATGATCTGTAACAAGTGTGAACTTTTTCCTACCATAAAGATACATATGGAATTTTTTAACTCCATAAACTAATGCTAAACCTTCCTTTTCTATTTGAGAGTAATTCCTTTCTGCCTTGTTTAATACTCTAGAAGTGAATGCAATTGGTTTTTCTGTTCCATCTGGCATTACATGAGATAATACTGCACCTAAACCTATATTTGATGCATCACATACTAATTTAACTGGTAAATTCATTTGATAATGTACTAAGAATGTAGGTGATGTTATTTCCTGCTTGATTCTTTCAAAAGATTCCTGACACTCTTTTGTTCACTTCCATTCTACCCCCTTATTCAACAGATTATACAATGGATGTACAATTGTAGACAAATTCTGAATGAAATTCCCATAAAATGTTACTAAACCTAGAAATGATTGTAATTCCTTAACATTTTCTGGCACTATTGTTGATTGTACAGCTTTAATCTTCTCTTTAGTTTTGTGAATACCCTTGCCATTTATTACAAAACCTAAGTATTCCACTGAATCAACTTCTAAAATACATTTGTTCTTATTTACTCTAATATTATGTTCCTTCAACTTCTTCAGAACTGTTCGCAATCTTTCTCTATGTTCTCTTGTGTCTTTACCAGCAATTAAAATATCATCTATAAAAATGAATACTCCTTGCATTCCTGAAAAAATCTTATCCATAGTTTGTTGCCATATAGCTGGACTACTTGCAACTCCATAAGGTAATCTCTTTGGCCTAAACAAACCTAAGGATGTATTTACTGTACATAATTCTTGTGAAGTTTCATCCATGGGAAGCTGTTGAAATGCTTGTCTTAAATCTAATTTAGAAAAAACACTGCATCCTGACATAGTTGCAAACATGTCTTTCGGATTTGGTAAGGGATGTTGAGCTACTTGCAGTTGTGGATTTAACGTTACTTTGTAATCTCCACATAACCTAACCTGTCCACTTTCCTTCACAATAGGAACTAATGGTGTAGCCCAATCTGAATATGTAACCTTTTCCCAGGAACCTTCATTTTCTAATCTCCTGATTTCTGTTTCAACTGCACTTTTCAATGCATACGGTACTGGTCTGGGAGCAAATAATCTAGGAGAACTGTCAGGTTTCAAAACTAAAATTGCCTTTGCATTCTTTACTGTACCTATTTTATCTTCAAATACGTCTTGAAACTCTGATATGATATTATCCATAGATATTTCATTTTTGTTTTCATCTTGTCTACCTGTAACCTTCAAAATACTAGGCCAATCTAACTTCAAATACTGTAGCCAATCTAAACCTAGCAAAGTTTGTCCATTACCTTTTACTACTGTTAATGGCATTCTCTCTAATTTCTGTTCTTTGTACTGTACTTCTACGTTCGAAGCACCTATTACCTGATTATCAAAACCATTATAACTTTTCAAAACTCTATTTGTACCTTCTAATAACAAATTAGGAATGCTTTTAGCCATTTTATCAGACGTAATTGATACATCGGCTGCTGTGTCAACTTGCATCAAAATTGGTTTACCATTTATGATTACTTCTACCATGATATGTTTCTTTGCACCTTTGTTGACTGAATTTATGCAAAACGCAAAATCAGTTTCTGAACTAACCTGATTATCATGAACATTTTCCGCATTATTCTCTTGACCCATAGTATCAACTGTAGCATTTATTTTCTTTGCGTACTGTTTAGGGAATCTACAAGCAGTTGCAAAATGACCCATCTTTCTGCAATTCTGGCATGTCTGTCCAGTAGCAGGGCATTTCTTTGCTTCGTATGCAAGATGATTAGTTTTACCACACCTATAACACTTGGGTTTTTCCTGTTGTTTCTGTGTATAAGCCTGATTCTGATATTTATGAACATTAGTGTTAGGCACTTTTCTATGACTAGGCTTTGACATATTCCTTCTCTGATTCTCATTGGTTTTCCACTTAGAACCTACTGTATTAATTTTAGAATTTTCCATTCTATTGCTTGTAGAACTACCTATTATGTTACTTTGCCTATTTGATGTTTCTAAAGCTCTGCCTATTATCAATACCTTTTCTAATGTTAAATCTTTATCTTGCAATAATTTCTTTCTTAGCTCTTCTGATGTGCAATGTGCAATTACTTGATCTATGATAACATTTTCTAACTCTAGAAATTCACATGAAACGGCTAAATTCTTTAGTCTAGTCACAAATGCATCTAAACTTTCATTTTCTTTCTGATATGCCTGCGCTGAAAACTGGTATCTTTCAAAAAATTTATTGACCTGAGGAGCAAAATATGTGGTAAGAGCCTTAATTGCAGCTTCACTTGTGTCATCTGTAGGCTGCAAAGTCTTAAACACTTCCCGAACTTTCCTACCTGCTGTATGAAGTAATAATGCCTTCTTTTGGGCATCCTTCATGTTCCCTAATGCTTCTAAATAAATCTTAAATTCCTCACACCACTGTTGCCATCGTGTTGCAACAGAATTGGGGTCAGCAGTAATGCTGAAACTTTCTGGGTGTTCTATGTTAAAAGGCATTTAGATTGCTTACCTTAATACCTATGGTAGGTTAAGCTACTGTTCTGCAGTCACAAGTTTACTTCCTACCTGTTTTATAGCCTACCCAACTTTAAATTTCACTCTTTTGTTTGTTTGATGAAATTCCTGTTCTGCTGCTTGTACAATCTTCATTGGGCGATTTTACTCTTGTCCCCTAATGTAAAAACGGACCTTCTCTTGTGCTGGCCGTCCTTGTACATAAGGTCCAATGTTTCTCCCTGCTTGTGTCCGTCGTCCTCCTGATCGTCGCCAGTTTGTTATATGGTACTTTGGTAGGAAGTTCTATTAATCATAATAATTACCTGGAACATAGATGAACAATTGTTAGTAATTATTTCTCAGCTGCTCCCATCTTTTGTCGTCAATTTGTCTGCATGGGTAATAAGACGTTGGTATTCTTAAAATATACGTTTGTGACTACATTGTTCTATGACAGCTGACTCCCAAGTGTGTGTGGAGCGTCATACACAATCTGACAAAACCAAAACATTGCTAAACAAAAGAGCATCGCTCTGAAAAGACTTAAATCCTACTCCAGTACAAAACCATAAAGAATCACATCCTATCTTTGAGGTAATCAACAAATGTTTGAATCCTAATACCAAAACAAATCATTACTCTTATGTACAAAGCATAACATGTCTTATTCATGCAATATGATACAATGTTGCGCAATACCTGCAACACTTGAAATAATATAGTACATTATTACAATAATACATAACAGTCTCCTCCCCCTTAACTTGACATTGTAAATATCTTCATAAATCTAATCTCTCAGGGGGCTTTCCTCTGTTAATCTTACTAGGAAGCACTTTAACCTCATCTTGTACTGGTACATGAATTGGTTCTGAATCTACATTGGATGTTGGACCATCTTGGTTAATATTTGACTCATTTGATCTAACTACCTCTTCAAGTTTCTCATCTCTAACATTCACATGCTCTACTGTCTTTCTGTTTAACGGCTGTAATTGATCAACATGACGTTTTACAACATTATCACCAACACGAACATCATAATGTAAATTTCATATCTCTCTTACAATCTCTCCTGGTACCCACTTCTCTGGAGTGTTGTATGATCTTACCATGACATCAGACAAAGGTAAAAAATGTCTTACATTAGGAAGCTTTACTACTTGTTTATACCCTTTATCTTCTAAATCACTTTGCAAACTTGGATACAACAAATCTAACTTACACCTTATCCTCCTCCCCATCAACAAATTTGAGGGTGCCACGCCTGTTGTGCTGTGCGGCGTTGTTCTATAAGACAATAAAAATTTTGACACATGCAAAAATATATTACCTGAATTTGCTTTTCTACACTTCATATTGTGTTTAAATGTTTGGACAAATCTTTCAGCCTCTCCATTAGTAGATGGATGATATGTAGCTGAAAATGTATGCTTTATACCATTGACATTACAAAATTCTTTAAACTCTTGTGAGGTAAATTGTAGACCATTATCTGTAACAATTCTTTCCGGAATACCGTGCGTTGAAAAAATTTGCATTAACTCTTTTATTGTGGCGTAAGACGTTGTTGTCTTCATTGGGATAATTTCTGGCCACTTACTGTAAGCATATACTACTATCAAAAACAAATAATTTAAAAAAGGACCTGCAAAATTTATATGCACTTTTTGCCATGGATACCTGGGTAACTCCCACGGGTGCATTCTAGCAAATTGAGGATTGTTCTGTTGCATAACACAATTCATACAATTCTTTACATAACATTCCACATCTTTATCTACACCTGGCCACCATACAAAAGTTCTCGCAATTGACTTTGATCTTACAATACCTTGGTGATCAGCATGTATTTCAGACAGAACCTTATTTCTCAGTGAATTAGGAATAACTACAATGGAACCTCTCATCACTATTCCTTGTGTTACACTCAGTTCATACCATATATCCTTATACGGTTTACAATCTTCCTCTTTTCCACATAAGTCCCTACCTGTCATTAAACTCTCCAAAACCTTACTAAGTACTGGGTCTCGCTTGGTACTGTATGCTACATTTTTTGCAGTTATTGGTACATCATATACAAAAATTAACAGAACACTGTCATCATACTCCTCTGGAGCTTTGTCTACGGGTAATCTGGATAAAGCATCTGCATTACCCATGTTTGATGTTGGACGGTATTCTATATCATTGTGGTACGCTGCTAACGTAACTGCCCAACGTTGTAGTCTTGCAGCTACCAACTTAGGTAAACTTGCTTTTGGACCCAATATTGCTAATAAAGGTTTATGATCTGTAACAAGTGTGAACTTTTTCCTACCATAAAGATACATATGGAATTTTTTAACTCCATAAACTAATGCTAAACCTTCCTTTTCTATTTGAGAGTAATTCCTTTCTGCCTTGTTTAATACTCTAGAAGTGAATGCAATTGGTTTTTCTGTTCCATCTGGCATTACATGAGATAATACTGCACCTAAACCTATATTTGATGCATCACATACTAATTTAACTGGTAAATTCATTTGATAATGTACTAAGAATGTAGGTGATGTTATTTCCTGCTTGATTCTTTCAAAAGATTCCTGACACTCTTTTGTTCACTTCCATTCTACCCCCTTATTCAACAGATTATACAATGGATGTACAATTGTAGACAAATTCTGAATGAAATTCCCATAAAATGTTACTAAACCTAGAAATGATTGTAATTCCTTAACATTTTCTGGCACTATTGTTGATTGTACAGCTTTAATCTTCTCTTTAGTTTTGTGAATACCCTTGCCATTTATTACAAAACCTAAGTATTCCACTGAATCAACTTCTAAAATACATTTGTTCTTATTTACTCTAATATTATGTTCCTTCAACTTCTTCAGAACTGTTCGCAATCTTTCTCTATGTTCTCATGTGTCTTTACCAGCAATTAAAATATCATCTATAAAAATGAATACTCCTTGCATTCCTGAAAAAATCTTATCCATAGTTTGTTGCCATATAGCTGGACTACTTGCAACTCCATAAGGTAATCTCTTTGGCCTAAACAAACCTAAGGATGTATTTACTGTACATAATTCTTGTGAAGTTTCATCCATGGGAAGCTGTTGAAATGCTTGTCTTAAATCTAATTTAGAAAAAACACTGCATCCTGACATAGTTGCAAACATGTCTTTCGGATTTGGTAAGGGATGTTGAGCTACTTGCAGTTGTGGATTTAACGTTACTTTGTAATCTCCACATAACCTAACCTGTCCACTTTCCTTCACAATAGGAACTAATGGTGTAGCCCAATCTGAATATGTAACCTTTTCCCAGGAACCTTCATTTTCTAATCTCCTGATTTCTGTTTCAACTGCACTTTTCAATGCATACGGTACTGGTCTGGGAGCAAATAATCTAGGAGAACTGTCAGGTTTCAAAACTAAAATTGCCTTTGCATTCTTTACTGTACCTATTTTATCTTCAAATACGTCTTGAAACTCTGATATGATATTATCCATAGATATTTCATTTTTGTTTTCATCTTGTCTACCTGTAACCTTCAAAATACTAGGCCAATCTAACTTCAAATACTGTAGCCAATCTAAACCTAGCAAAGTTTGTCCATTACCTTTTACTACTGTTAATGGCATTCTCTCTAATTTCTGTTCTTTGTACTGTACTTCTACGTTCGAAGCACCTATTACCTGATTATCAAAACCATTATAACTTTTCAAAACTCTATTTGTACCTTCTAATAACAAATTAGGAATGCTTTTAGCCATTTTATCAGACGTAATTGATACATCGGCTGCTGTGTCAACTTGCATCAAAATTGGTTTACCATTTATGATTACTTCTACCATGATATGTTTCTTTGCACCTTTGTTGACTGAATTTATGCAAAACGCAAAATCAGTTTCTGAACTAACCTGATTATCATGAACATTTTCCGCATTATTCTCTTGACCCATAGTATCAACTGTAGCATTTATTTTCTTTGCGTACTGTTTAGGGAATCTACAAGCAGTTGCAAAATGACCCATCTTTCTGCAATTCTGGCATGTCTGTCCAGTAGCAGGGCATTTCTTTGCTTCGTATGCAAGATGATTAGTTTTACCACACCTATAACACTTGGGTTTTTCCTGTTGTTTCTGTGTATAAGCCTGATTCTGATATTTATGAACATTAGTGTTAGGCACTTTTCTATGACTAGGCTTTGACATATTCCTTCTCTGATTCTCATTGGTTTTCCACTTAGAACCTACTGTATTAATTTTAGAATTTTCCATTCTATTGCTTGTAGAACTACCTATTATGTTACTTTGCCTATTTGATGTTTCTAAAGCTCTGCCTATTATCAATACCTTTTCTAATGTTAAATCTTTATCTTGCAATAATTTCTTTCTTAGCTCTTCTGATGTGCAATGTGCAATTACTTGATCTATGATAACATTTTCTAACTCTAGAAATTCACATGAAACGGCTAAATTCTTTAGTCTAGTCACAAATGCATCTAAACTTTCATTTTCTTTCTGATATGCCTGCGCTGAAAACTGGTATCTTTCAAAAAATTTATTGACCTGAGGAGCAAAATATGTGGTAAGAGCCTTAATTGCAGCTTCACTTGTGTCATCTGTAGGCTGCAAAGTCTTAAACACTTCCCGAACTTTCCTACCTGCTGTATGAAGTAATAATGCCTTCTTTTGGGCATCCTTCATGTTCCCTAATGCTTCTAAATAAATCTTAAATTCCTCACACCACTGTTGCCATCGTGTTGCAACAGAATTGGGGTCAGCAGTAATGCTGAAACTTTCTGGGTGTTCTATGTTAAAAGGCATTTAGATTGCTTACCTTAATACCTATGGTAGGTTAAGCTACTGTTCTGCAGTCACAAGTTTACTTCCTACCTGTTTTATAGCCTACCCAACTTTAAATTTCACTCTTTTGTTTGTTTGATGAAATTCCTGTTCTGCTGCTTGTACAATCTTCATTGGGCGATTTTACTCTTGTCCCCTAATGTAAAAACGGACCTTCTCTTGTGCTGGCCGTCCTTGTACATAAGGTCCAATGTTTCTCCCTGCTTGTGTCCGTCGTCCTCCTGATCGTCGCCAGTTTGTTATATGGTACTTTGGTAGGAAGTTCTATTAATCATAATAATTACCTGGAACATAGATGAACAATTGTTAGTAATTATTTCTCAGCTGCTCCCATCTTTTGTCGTCAATTTGTCTGCATGGGTAATAAGACGTTGGTATTCTTAAAATATACGTTTGTGACTACATTGTTCTATGACAGCTGACTCCCAAGTGTGTGTGGAGCGTCATACACAATCTGACAAAACCAAAACATTGCTAAACAAAAGAGCATCGCTCTGAAAAGACTTAAATCCTACTCCAGTACAAAACCATAAAGAATCACATCCTATCTTTGAGGTAATCAACAAATGTTTGAATCCTAATACCAAAACAAATCATTACTCTTATGTACAAAGCATAACATGTCTTATTCATGCAATATGATACAATGTTGCGCAATACCTGCAACACTTGAAATAATATAGTACATTATTACAATAATACATAACAGTCTCCTCCCCCTTAACTTGACATTGTAAAAATCTTCATAAATCTAATCTCTCAGGGGGCTTTCCTCTGTTAATCCTACTAGGAAGCACTTTAACCTCATCTTGTACTGGTACATGAATTGGTTCTGAATCTACATTGGATGTTGGACCATCTTGGTTAATATTTGACTCATTTGATCTAACTACCTCTTCAAGTTTCTCATCTCTAACATTCACATGCTCTACTGTCTTTCTGTTTAACGGCTGTAATTGATCAACATGACGTTTTACAACATTATCACCAACACGAACATCATAATGTAAATTTCATATCTCTCTTACAATCTCTCCTGGTACCCACTTCTCTGGAGTGTTGTATGATCTTACCATGACATCAGACAAAGGTAAAAAATGTCTTACATTAGGAAGCTTTACTACTTGTTTATACCCTTTATCTTCTAAATCACTTTGCAAACTTGGATACAACAAATCTAACTTACACCTTATCCTCCTCCCCATCAACAAATTTGAGGGTGCCACGCCTGTTGTGCTGTGCGGCGTTGTTCTATAAGACAATAAAAATTTTGACACATGCAAAAATATATTACCTGAATTTGCTTTTCTACACTTCATATTGTGTTTAAATGTTTGGACAAATCTTTCAGCCTCTCCATTAGTAGATGGATGATATGTAGCTGAAAATGTATGCTTTATACCATTGACATTACAAAATTCTTTAAACTCTTGTGAGGTAAATTGTAGACCATTATCTGTAACAATTCTTTCCGGAATACCGTGCGTTGAAAAAATTTGCATTAACTCTTTTATTGTGGCGTAAGACGTTGTTGTCTTCATTGGGATAATTTCTGGCCACTTACTGTAAGCATATACTACTATCAAAAACAAATAATTTAAAAAAGGACCTGCAAAATTTATATGCACTTTTTGCCATGGATACCTGGGTAACTCCCACGGGTGCATTCTAGCAAATTGAGGATTGTTCTGTTGCATAACACAATTCATACAATTCTTTACATAACATTCCACATCTTTATCTACACCTGGCCACCATACAAAAGTTCTCGCAATTGACTTTGATCTTACAATACCTTGGTGATCAGCATGTATTTCAGACAGAACCTTATTTCTCAGTGAATTAGGAATAACTACAATGGAACCTCTCATCACTATTCCTTGTGTTACACTCAGTTCATACCATATATCCTTATACGGTTTACAATCTTCCTCTTTTCCACATAAGTCCCTACCTGTCATTAAACTCTCCAAAACCTTACTAAGTACTGGGTCTCGCTTGGTACTGTATGCTACATTTTTTGCAGTTATTGGTACATCATATACAGAAATTAACAGAACACTGTCATCATACTCCTCTGGAGCTTTGTCTACGGGTAATCTGGATAAAGCATCTGCATTACCCATGTTTGATGTTGGACGGTATTCTATATCATTGTGGTACGCTGCTAACGTAACTGCCCAACGTTGTAGTCTTGCAGCTACCAACTTAGGTAAACTTGCTTTTGGACCCAATATTGCTAATAAAGGTTTATGATCTGTAACAAGTGTGAACTTTTTCCTACCATAAAGATACATATGGAATTTTTTAACTCCATAAACTAATGCTAAACCTTCCTTTTCTATTTGAGAGTAATTCCTTTCTGCCTTGTTTAATACTCTAGAAGTGAATGCAATTGGTTTTTCTGTTCCATCTGGCATTACATGAGATAATACTGCACCTAAACCTATATTTGATGCATCACATACTAATTTAACTGGTAAATTCATTTGATAATGTACTAAGAATGTAGGTGATGTTATTTCCTGCTTGATTCTTTCAAAAGATTCCTGACACTCTTTTGTTCACTTCCATTCTACCCCCTTATTCAACAGATTATACAATGGATGTACAATTGTAGACAAATTCTGAATGAAATTCCCATAAAATGTTACTAAACCTAGAAATGATTGTAATTCCTTAACATTTTCTGGCACTATTGTTGATTGTACAGCTTTAATCTTCTCTTTAGTTTTGTGAATACCCTTGCCATTTATTACAAAACCTAAGTATTCCACTGAATCAACTTCTAAAATACATTTGTTCTTATTTACTCTAATATTATGTTCCTTCAACTTCTTCAGAACTGTTCGCAATCTTTCTCTATGTTCTCTTGTGTCTTTACCAGCAATTAAAATATCATCTATAAAAATGAATACTCCTTGCATTCCTGAAAAAATCTTATCCATAGTTTGTTGCCATATAGCTGGACTACTTGCAACTCCATAAGGTAATCTCTTTGGCCTAAACAAACCTAAGGATGTATTTACTGTACATAATTCTTGTGAAGTTTCATCCATGGGAAGCTGTTGAAATGCTTGTCTTAAATCTAATTTAGAAAAAACACTGCATCCTGACATAGTTGCAAACATGTCTTTCGGATTTGGTAAGGGATGTTGAGCTACTTGCAGTTGTGGATTTAACGTTACTTTGTAATCTCCACATAACCTAACCTGTCCACTTTCCTTCACAATAGGAACTAATGGTGTAGCCCAATCTGAATATGTAACCTTTCCCCAGGAACCTTCATTTTCTAATCTCCTGATTTCTGTTTCAACTGCACTTTTCAATGCATACGGTACTGGTCTGGGAGCAAATAATCTAGGAGAACTGTCAGGTTTCAAAACTAAAATTGCCTTTGCATTCTTTACTGTACCTATTTTATCTTCAAATACGTCTTGAAACTCTGATATGATATTATCCATAGATATTTCATTTTTGTTTTCATCTTGTCTACCTGTAACCTTCAAAATACTAGGCCAATCTAACTTCAAATACTGTAGCCAATCTAAACCTAGCAAAGTTTGTCCATTACCTTTTACTACTGTTAATGGCATTCTCTCTAATTTCTGTTCTTTGTACTGTACTTCTACGTTCGAAGCACCTATTACCTGATTATCAAAACCATTATAACTTTTCAAAACTCTATTTGTACCTTCTAATAACAAATTAGGAATGCTTTTAGCCATTTTATCAGACGTAATTGATACATCGGCTGCTGTGTCAACTTGCATCAAAATTGGTTTACCATTTATGATTACTTCTACCATGATATGTTTCTTTGCACCTTTGTTGACTGAATTTATGCAAAACGCAAAATCAGTTTCTGAACTAACCTGATTATCATGAACATTTTCCGCATTATTCTCTTGACCCATAGTATCAACTGTAGCATTTATTTTCTTTGCGTACTGTTTAGGGAATCTACAAGCAGTTGCAAAATGACCCATCTTTCTGCAATTCTGGCATGTCTGTCCAGTAGCAAGGCATTTCTTTGCTTCGTATGCAAGATGATTAGTTTTACCACACCTATAACACTTGGGTTTTTCCTGTTGTTTCTGTGTATAAGCCTGATTCTGATATTTATGAACATTAGTGTTAGGCACTTTTCTATGACTAGGCTTTGACATATTCCTTCTCTGATTCTCATTGGTTTTCCACTTAGAACCTACTGTATTAATTTTAGAATTTTCCATTCTATTGCTTGTAGAACTACCTATTATGTTACTTTGCCTATTTGATGTTTCTAAAGCTCTGCCTATTATCAATACCTTTTCTAATGTTAAATCTTTATCTTGCAATAATTTCTTTCTTAGCTCTTCTGATGTGCAATGTGCAATTACTTGATCTATGATAACATTTTCTAACTCTAGAAATTCACATGAAACGGCTAAATTCTTTAGTCTAGTCACAAATGCATCTAAACTTTCATTTTCTTTCTGATATGCCTGCGCTGAAAACTGGTATCTTTCAAAAAATTTATTGACCTGAGGAGCAAAATATGTGGTAAGAGCCTTAATTGCAGCTTCACTTGTGTCATCTGTAGGCTGCAAAGTCTTAAACACTTCCCGAACTTTCCTACCTGCTGTATGAAGTAATAATGCCTTCTTTTGGGCATCCTTCATGTTCCCTAATGCTTCTAAATAAATCTTAAATTCCTCACACCACTGTTGCCATCGTGTTGCAACAGAATTGGGGTCAGCAGTAATGCTGAAACTTTCTGGGTGTTCTATGTTAAAAGGCATTTAGATTGCTTACCTTAATACCTATGGTAGGTTAAGCTACTGTTCTGCAGTCACAAGTTTACTTCCTACCTGTTTTATAGCCTACCCAACTTTAAATTTCACTCTTTTGTTTGTTTGATGAAATTCCTGTTCTGCTGCTTGTACAATCTTCATTGGGCGATTTTACTCTTGTCCCCTAATGTAAAAACGGACCTTCTCTTGTGCTGGCCGTCCTTGTACATAAGGTCCAATATTTCTCCCTGCTTGTGTCCGTCGTCCTCCTGATCGTCGCCAATTTGTTATATGGTACTTTGGTAGGAAGTTCTATTAATCATAATAATTACCTGGAACATAGATGAACAATTGTTAGTAATTATTTCTCAGCTGCTCCCATCTTTTGTCGTCAATTTGTCTGCATGGGTAATAAGACGTTGGTATTCTTAAAATATACGTTTGTGACTACATTGTTCTATGACAGCTGACTCCCAAGTGTGTGTGGAGCGTCATACACAATCTGACAAAACCAAAACATTGCTAAACAAAAGAGCATCGCTCTGAAAAGACTTAAATCCTACTCCAGTACAAAACCATAAAGAATCACATCCTATCTTTGAGGTAATCAACAAATGTTTGAATCCTAATACCAAAACAAATCATTACTCTTATGTACAAAGCATAACATGTCTTATTCATGCAATATGATACAATGTTGCGCAATACCTGCAACACTTGAAATAATATAGTACATTATTACAATAATACATAACAAAAAGCTCTTAGTTGAGTGCAGTTATTCCAAGTCAAATCTGATTTATTACCCTTCCACAGATAATAGGTCTCTTGCTTCTGCAAATAAGCATGTCTACAATTATCATTGAACCATCCTTTGTCCTTCACTTGGTACCTTAGCACACGGGAAGAGATACATCTATTAATTATGGTTACTAGATTCTCATTCAAAGGGACAACAGGATCAACACTACTATACAATTGTGACCAATTTAAGCCCAAAAGATAACTCAAAATCCCATTCCACTTTGCTTGAGACTTCATATCAATCTTATTCTACATCAGGGACATGCTGCTCAGTCTTCACTATTAATAAAATCAAGGCATGATCCGATGTCCTAACTGGAGAATCAACCTTAGTTGTTATAACGCCAGGGGATTCGGTCTATACAAGGTTCAAGCAGTTACCAGACCTATGAGTAGATTCTTTTATGATTTGCTCACAGCCTGATTCAGAGGCAAAGTCTAAAGCTCTGAAGCCATGGTGATCGGTAGGAAAAACTGAATTTAACCGCTCCCTATGGTGAGCATTGAAATCACCAACAAAATATATTGGAAGACAGTAAAATATTCACAAGAGAGGTTGAATTCAATACAAGCACTTGAATTATAATTAATTTGTTATAAAATTTTTTTTTGATAGTTTGTTGCTGTTTGGCATTTATAATCTTTAAAATACTGAACAAGTCTAAGTTTAAACACCATAAGCTATAAAGGTTAATGAGGTTTGTCCCTATCTTTGAAAATAATCGATGGGAACCTGTTTCCATTTTGATCATTATACTTGGGAAGAGCACATTACCTCAATGTTCTTAATGTGACATTCGGCATTCTTATTACCTAACCTGTATCTTTTATTGACAAGATAGTATTAGTGTTGGCTATCCTTTCAACTATAACTAATACATCACCTCCTTTGTTGATGCATAATAACGCTTCTTATCTATACTTGCCGATAACATAAGTCTTTTTTACATGTTCGCTCACAATTTTTTTTTCTTTTTTTTTTCTTTTGTATAAAATTTAAGATTGACCTCTGCTTCCATTACTTCATGAGATTTCCTCATCATCTTTGATTCATACTATATCTAAATCGACTGTTATATGAATTTATTTTATGGCCCTCTGACAAACAAATTTAGACTGAGTTCAGACATGAGCATTTTTTCTATCTAGAATTAAGGCATAAATGTCCTGTAACATGGCATTGTCTTTCTTCATATGCAAGGTAATCATCTCTACAACACATAGCTTCATTTGTTACGCTTATTCTTTGGTTTCCATGGCCAAATAACTCTGATACCTGCTTACACAAGGGATATGCTTACTTCTTTGAGTTGGATTTTGCACCTCTTCATTATAGTTAAGCATAAGTAAATAAGGTTTTCACTGATTGATTGACCGATTGATTGGAAGTTCCCTGGGATCCTGACATCGAAGGTCATTGACACCGATATCGTTTATTATAAATAAAGATTAAAAGAATATTCAATTAAAACCAGAAAAGTAAATATGTTATAAAAGTGAAATAGCATTAAGAAGACTAAATATGTTATAAAAGTGAAATAGCATTAAGAAAACCTGCTTCTGATATAAATTTAAAAATGCCACTAACATTATACGACACATCATGTCCAAGCATCTTGACAAGGATGAACCTGCCATCCTCACCCCGAGCCTCAAACAGGTATCTATTTCTTTCTGTGCTATAAGTGGGGCATTCAGTCAACAAATGCCTCACTGTCAAGGGTATTAAACAGACATCGCAATATGGTTGGTGTTGGCCAGCCAGGAGAAACTCATGTGATATCCAAGTGTGACCAATGCGGTGATGACATAGAGTAGTCTGCCATTTGTGGGGCATCCCATTATTCTCCAAGGGGATATATTAGTCGCAATTTCTCTCATCTTATTTTCGGTTAAACTATCCCAATGCTGTTGCCAATTGCTATAAAAAGATTCTCAATTGCTGGTAAAAAAAATCATTACAAAGAATAGGATACCTTCTTGGTAGGAACTCGGCTGCAGCACTCTTTGTCAGTTAATCTGCCTCTTCATTTCCAGACACACCTACATGTGCCAGAACCCAGCAAAATTGAACGGTTATAACTTTTCGGCCAATGATTAAAAGCCACTCTAAAATCTTTAAAACTAGAGGGGTACTAGAATTAAAACCTTCTAAAGCTTAAAGTACACTTCTTGAATCACTATAAATCGTAAGATTGTCCTCCTCTTTTAATTCTATTTTCTTAATAGCGGTTAGTATGCCATATAATTTAGCAGTAAATATGGAAGATATTGGAAGAAGTGCACCTCTACAGTTAAAAAAACTACTATGTACTCCAAATCCAATGCCAGCATCAGATTTGGAGCCATCAGTATATATAAAAGTTGTTTATGTATGTTCTTCAACATGTTCCATGAAAAGAGACCTAGCTTCTAATTCAGTCATGTTTTTTTAACACCAATAAAATATTTACAAAAAGATATTTCTGGTAATTTCCACGGAGGGGTTGATGATATCTTGAATGGGAGCATCTTACTTTTAATTATATCATGACTGTTTAATAATTGTTTCACCCGAAAGCCATAAGGTTGAGGAGATTTTAGGTGCAACTTAAAGTATATTGAGTGCCTTACAAGGCTTGCAGTCTGAAAGGCTAAAGAATTAGGGAGTCTATGCAACCTAAACCAATACCAAATAATAGAAGACATTCGGTAATGATCGAAAGGTAACTTTGCAGCATCATCAGGGAGACTTGGGATAGGTGAAGTTCGTAACACTCCTGTGGACAATCTAATACCAGCATGATGTATTGAATCTAATATCTTTAATAAGCTTGGGATGGCTGAGGAGTATATTTCACACCCATAACTAATTTTTAAGAAAATTAAAGACTTGTATAATTTTAAAACAGTTTTACAGCCTACCCCCATGATGTATGGGACCATACTTTTAAAAGATTCAGTCTCAAGATATTTAGCTTTTAATGCCTTTAAGTGTGGAACCCATGTCAACCTACAATAAAAAATCAATCCTAAAAATTTTACTTCCCCTACACATGGGATCTGTTGACCTTTCATGTATATATCAAGGTCTGGATGTACTCCCCGGATGCGGCTGAAATGTTCAATAGTAGTTTTTCTTGTTGGAAACTTAAACCCATTCATATCAGCCCACTGAATAATTTTGTCAGTTGAGAGTTGTAGTTTTCTCTCAACCATTGCCATTCTAGCTCCAGCAAATGATATGGAGAGATCATCAACAAATAGTGTTAAGAGAACATCCTGGGGAATGACTGAGAATATTCCATTAATTGCTAGTGTAAGCAGGGTTACACTCAGCACACTACCCTGAGGAACTCCCTCTTCCTGAAATTTACTCTCTGATAGAGTTTCCCCCACTCTCACTTGAAAAACTCTATGTGAGAGAAATGACTGGATAAAAACTGATAGCTCTCCTCTTAATCCAAATTACGGAGAGGTTTGAAGTATACCATATCTCCATATGGTATCATATGCCTTTTCAAGGTAAAAAAAAGACTGTCACAGGTTGCTGTTTGGAAGCAAAGGCTTCACAAATAGAGGACTCAATTCGTATCAACACATCAGTCGTTGAGTGCATTTTTCTGAATCCACACTGAATAGGTGATGAAATACCCTTCTTTTCAAGGTACTATATCAGTCTTGATTTGGCCATCTTCTCTATGATTTTACATAAACAAGATGTGAATGTAATTGATCGATAGTTTGCTGCTAAAAACTTGTCCTTAACGGGTTTTAAAATGGCTAAAATAATGGCTAGTTCCCAAACACTTGGATAACTATGATCATGCCATATTCTATTAATAATGCTTAAAATGAATAACTTTGTATTAAAATGTGCATGTTTAATCATTGCACATGGAATTCCTTCGGGTCTAGGGGCTGTAACGTTACAATTAGCAAGTGCAGAATCAAATTCTCTTTCAGTAAAAGGAGAATTATACGACTCTTCCCTTCCTGTTGCAAAATTTAAAATTTTCTTTTCTTCAATACTCCTATACTGGTGACCAGGAGCTCCTTCCCACTTGCATGATACATTTAAAAAATGATCAGCCAGGGCATTGCTAACATAATTTGTTTCAGTCACATACTGACCGTTCACCTTCAACACTGGTGGTGGGTTTGGGATAAATTTGCCGGCAATCTTTTTTTATTTTCCTCCCTACAGAAGATGGTTGTGTTCTACTGTTGAGTGAAGAAACAAAAGATACCCAAGATTGGCGCCTAGCTTCTTTCATTGCACTACAGAACTGTTCTCTACACTTTTTGTATGTTATAAAATTTTCCTCAGTACGTCGTCTACGCAATCTAGTCAGAGACTTTCTGGTGGGTCTGTGCAAGACAGTTAATTCTGAAGATCGCCTGGGGACTGGTCGCCGTTTGAATAATCCTGTGGTTTTGGGAATCAAATTGACTCCTGCTGTATCGAGAGTTCCATTCAGTAGGTCTATGGCATCATCAATATTTTCAAACTGTTCTGCACTCACCTTGATTTCACTTATCTCACGAAATTTAACCCAGTCTACCTTGTCAAGATTCCATCGTGGCGATCTTTGTAAAGGTGGACCATTATTGGTGTTTATAATGATTGTTGCATGATCACTAGCATGCCAATCATCTAATGACCTCCAATCGAAATCAAGAAGGCAGTTACAGCTTGCAATTAAAAGGTCAATACATGACAATGTACCTGTCTGAATATGGAAGTGTGTGGGCTCCCCTGTATTAAGGATTCCGACATCCTCATTTTCCATAATTGATGATATGATATTGCCCCTGGTGTTTGCTAAAACATCACCCCACAAAGGATGTCTACCATTCAAATCTCAAAGTAAAAGAAAAGGTTGAGGGAGCTGTTGAATCACTTCTACTAAATTATCATACGATATGTTATCAGTTGGAGGCAAGTGTAGAAAGCAGATTGTATATTTTCTTCCTATATCAATCTGTACAACCACTGCCTGCAGAGATATATGAATAGATAAGGGTATTTGGGGAACATCTCGACAAACGTGGCTCCCTACTAGGTGATTATATGGTGTCATATAGCCAATATATTCACGAGGAGTATTAGCATCAAACTTGCTCTCTTGTAGACATTTAATTATGAGGGAATGCTCGTGAATTAGGAGCTTAAGTTCTTCATATTTGGCCCTTAAACCATGACAATTCCATTGCAAAATAGAGGAGAAAACTATGTATTTTATTCTGGAGGACATCTTGGATGAGGTCTTCCCATTGACAGTTTCTGATTTGACAATATTTTCTGAAGGTTTCTTAAGTGTGGGTCTTGATAAGTTAGGTTTTATATTAGCCGTTTCAGTGTTCTTTTTACTTAATTCTTGTGGGGGATGGGGGATCTCAACTTGATTTTTTGATTGATTCAAGAGGTTTTCCTGTTGATCCAAAATATCAACAGGCAGAACATCATATCTATTTGATGTCATAACTTTGGTGTTTTTAATGGATGGGGATGAAAGAGATGGAGGTCTCTTTTTTTTCCTATTGACAGGTGGTGATTTATCAGGTTTTAGTGTTTTCCCCATTACAGGTGCACCTGATAACTCGGTTTTAGGTGAAACCTCCATCAAATAAGGCAAAAATATAGCCTGAGAGAGGTTAGTATTATCCTTTGTAGTGAGGGGCAAAGGTTTAATAGAAGTGAGCAAAGCCTTAGGTGATATTCTTGCCCTATCCTGCAGAATTTTATCAAAAGATGGCGAATTTCTTTTCTGGGGAATACAGGCAGTGATAGGTGGGTTGGATGTCTTCTACCTTATTTTTCCTCTTGATTTCAATACCTTTGCATAACTTGTTGATTTACTGAATAGTCTCTTGGCATGCTGCACACTTATGTGTTCGATACTGGATTTATTGAGAGCAGCCTCTTCTAACTTATATTGCTGGCAGCTCCTATCAGTAGATTTATGATTCAAGTTGCAGTTTATACAATTGGCCTCCATGGTAAACATTGGAGCAAGTACTACACATTTTATCACTCTTGCAAACTTTAGAGGATACCCATATCTAAAGCAATTACAACATTGCAGTGGCTTCTGCTTTAAAGTTCGAACTTTAATCCATTAATTTTCTATGTAAATGTGGAAAGGCACATCAGCATCCTAGAAAGTCAGGATAATCATTGACGTTCTAGGGACTTTATGCACTTTCCACACAGTTATAGGTTACATGGTCAATATCTCCTCTTCTGTAAACTCATATAAGTCTCTATTAAAAACTACTCCCCTTCCATAATTTAAGTTTAGATGGGATTTCACATCCAGCTTTTTGTTATCATTCTCTGTGTTTAAATTGCAAAGTATAACAGATTGTGTTTCTTTCCAAACCGAGATATAGCTACTAGTGCGATGGCACCTACTTTTTTTTGAAGAAATTTACATATCTTAATATAATTTCCTGTACTTCCTTTTGACTGAGCAATAGGCCACTTTGGTGGTTTTGGCTTTCTCTGGGAGGGTACAACTATCTCTATATCTTTATCAATCCCATCTTCAGGTTTGTATATATCTAGATCCTTAGGTACCCCATTGCAAAGAGCACCCTTGAAATTCAAATTATTTATTCTAGTATTCATAGTATTGCTGATTGCATTGAATGCTTCATCATGATTATCAAATAATATCCATGAATCCCAATTGTCACCTTCAAGCCTCATTCTAATTTCTTTAATATTACCATAACATTGAAATGTTTTATACAAGACATCCTAATTAGTTTCTATTGGAATTTGGGTGATATGAAGGATTTGCAGTCTCCCTATGTTACCCAAATGACTTCGTTTTTGAGCATCCGTAGAATGGTCTTTTAGAGTTTTCAAGTCGTCAACAGAGGGGTTGGTTGGTGAAGTAGAGGTGAGCCGGATTATCCACCTCTTATTAGAGGATTTCAGTCCTCCTATCCTATGTGGCCCAACATGAGAAGAGGCTTCCGCGGGGACCAGTCCTCTATCAGAGAGGGGCTGCCTCTATTTAGGCGGGCGTACACTGGTCAGTGGGGGTTGTTAGCCCCTCCCACCGACAACTCCAATACCTGGCGTCACCCATTACCCGTAAATATGGGTGACGTAAAACTGGATTATTGGAGCCCGACTCTTAACAGACTAAGTCTGCACCCAATGGAGTCTGCCAGAGGGTGATGGCATCTAAATATGTACAGGTTAAGATGGTATGCCATCCATCCCACCCTGTGCCAAATCCAAAGAAGCAGTCAAAACCAAAGTCATACGAGCCAAATTCGTCAACAAGTTCATGTCTAAGAGGAAGAGATGGGAGAATAAAAGAAGTAATCAAAAGAAAGGAGAGAAAGTGCTGACTAATTTAGTTGATCAACATTTGGGCACCAAGGGCCAGTGGGAAAGCAGTTTCCCCCGTTCATTAGAATCCAGCTGCTAATCCCTAAGGCCCCCATTCATCATTAAGGCTTCAGCATCTGGGGGCAGGAAGAAGTTCACTGAACCACTGTTGTAAGCTCTTAAGCCATATAATGAGTGAATTTAATCAATATAAACGAAATACACTTGAGGGGTTGAGAACAATGGTGGGCTGTGGGAGAGACCGATCGCAATGCAACCAGATAAAACAATATGATAAGTGCACCACATAACATGATATAAATGCTACATAACATTTTCTATGCTCCTATGAACATGAATACTTGCATTTACATATTCCTAACAAACATATATGCCAAAAGTGTATTAGAATTAGAGCGACATATAATGCTAATGATAATTCTACATACTGTATAAGTAAAATAATAGGATAATCTATCACCTCCCCTCCTCTTTTTGTTCAGAGAGCTTTATTAACGGGTATAGTGTCTGTATGAACGTTGATACTCTGCTTGAGGGCTACTTTGTGGCAGTTAATTCTTGGCGTGTACTGCATCCCTCTTCTATGGAGATTGTTACGTCTCGTCATGAAGTTGTGAAGTAGGGTGAGGTACAGGCCTCAAGAAACATTGGTTATGCCATAACAACATTCTTGAGGGTAACTTCACTTAGTAGTCTCATGACTTGCCAATGCCTCTAATAACAACTGTCTTATGCCATCGCTTAGCCTAGAGGTAGGGTCTTGAATACTGACATAATCATCAAGCTTGAACAGTGCTAAAGGATGTGCATGACTCATATAATATTTTGGCAGCTTCGGAGTGTCATGCTACACAAAGATTGTAATCCTTTGCTTTCTCCTGCCACTCCTGCTTAAATGCTGATGAATGGGTGGGGACACATGATCGCAGAGCCTGTCCATATAATATCTGTGCTGGAGAATAGTCTTTAGAGTTAGTAGTATTACTTATTTCCAACAACTCTTTGTTAAAGTCTTTGGTCTCAATGTTCCCAGAAGGGGCTAATTTTAGGATAAAATGCTTGACATATTTTACCGTTACCTCGGCATGGCCTTTACTTCAGGGATAGTGGAGTGTGGTCATCAGATGTCTTGAATTTAGAGCTGGTGAACTGAGGTCAACCATCCGTCCTCAGCCTTACTGGAACACCTAAATGTGGCTGAAGTATGTTGTTGTTGCTGCTGCTGTCTTATTAGTATCAAATTCATTTTGGCTAATATGAGCCATCCAGATATCCTGCCTACCTACATACTGTACAGTACGATAGATTTCCCAGCAACACAGAATAAATCAGCAGACACAGATTCAAAGTGAAAAGAGGGGGAATTGTTGCATAGCAGCAGCTCCTACTGTTGGCTTGGCTTCAGAATATGACATGGCTCACAACATGAACAGTATTTGCTCGATGATTGGTTACCTCCATGCCATGTTGACTGTCATTAAGTCGTGTTAAAATTTTGCGTTGCATACTTCAGGGAAGGATTACCTATACACTGTACAGACTAAGTCATCATCGGTATATAAATTCTCTCTTATTTTCCAGTAGGGTAGTAGGTCATTGTGGAGATCATAGTGGTGACTAAGAAATACGTTGGCAATATTTTGCAGATACTACCACTAGAGAGTTATGGGGTCCTTTGACTGGCCAGACAGTACTACATTGGATTCTTCTCTCTGGTTACGGTTCACTTTCCTTTTGCCTGCACATACACCGAATAGTCTCGTCTATTCTTTACAGATTCTCCTCTGTCCTCATACACCCAACAACACTGAGATCACCAAGCAATTCTTCTCCACCTAAGGTGTTAACTACTACACTGTAATTGTTCAGTGGCCACTCTCCTCTTGGTAAGGGTAGAAGAGATGCTTTAGCTATGTAAGCAGTTTTTCTAGAAGAACATTCCAAAATAAAACCATTGTTCTCTAATCTTAGCCAGTACCATAGCCTCTATACCATGGTCTTCCACTGTGTTGGGTTAGAGTTCTCTTACTTGAGGTAACACTCGGGCACACTGTTCTATCTAATTTCTCTTCCTCTTGTTTTGTTAACCTTTTTTATAGTTTATATAGGAAATGTTTATTTTAATGTTGTTACTGTTCTTAAAATATTTCATTTTTCTTTGTTTCCATTCTTCACAGGGCTACTATTCCCTTTTGGGTCCCCTGGGCTTATAACTTCCTGCTTTTCCAACTAGGGTTGTAGCTTAGCAAGTAATAATAATAATAATATTATTAATAATAATAATAATAATAACTGAATATGAAGAGTCTTCACGTGCTGCAGCAGGAATTTTTTTTCTAAAATGAGAGCTTGCATAGTCAGTTTCTTCACATCTGAAAATGCATCCATGGTCTTAGCTACTACACTCTGAAGGGGTTGGGTGGCTCACAGGGGAAGGTGTCGGGGCATCAGGGATGCGATGTTCCTTGCCCTTACGCCAAACTGCAGTAAAGATAGCGGGTGGAATGAGTGTTTATCAAATTCTATCTCTTCTCTTAATAATTAATATTAAGACCTGTGATTACTACCCTTTATAGACCTGATGTTTACCTCCAGTCAAATGAAGGATTTTTTTTAGTATTAAAGTAATTTTATTTGCTAGATATGAAGGTTTTCATTATGGTAAGTAAATTGCCCCTAAAAATTAGGAAAAACTAAGAAAAAAATTATGAAACGAAAATTGGAGAAAAAGGGTAACATTTGATTATTTATAATTTTTTTTCTGAGTTATATACCAAATTTCAATGCTATATCTTTAAAATTAAGGTAAAAGATAGAATTTGAAGGTCAATAAGTATAGTTTTTCTTTGTATTTTTACAAAAACGTTATTAATAAATCATGATTATTTTGAATTTTATTTTCCTTTTTGGATATTAATAAACCACAACAAAGTTATTTATCATAATCTAATCATAAATGAAGATGCTTTTGCTCAATATTTTGCTTCTTTAGGCGAGACGGTTAATCCTTCATCATCTCTCTCCTTCCCTACCTCCGCTACTTTCGCCGATATTACCCACCTCTGAGCTCTTATTAAAGAAAATTTTCTTCTTCCTTATGTTAGTGAGATGTTGAAATTGTCTTTTCCTCTATGGCATGAGGAAATTCTTGTCGAAACTAAGAAAAACAAGACATAAAAATGATTGAATGTCAGAGGTCAAACTCGAATGTTTACTGTCTTTGAAGTTTGTTCTAGGTCTGAGGGCCGAAGGGTGTAATTACTGTGTAATACATTGTCTTGTGACTCATGGAATTTATACAAATGCCACTGCTCACAGTTTGTTTTATATTAGAATGTAATAATTATAAAAATTCACGATAACAGAAGAAATACTGCATTTTCTTGTAGGAAACAATTTTTTTTGTTTATTGATTTACTTTTACTAATTACCCTATAACTATGAAAGTAACAGGAAATTTGACAAAATATTTCGTTTGCGGATTCTTCATTGCCATACAAAGCTCAATGAATTTGTTTCAGGATTTTGTGTTTTTCTTCCTATACACCCATATTTTGGGCTATATGTTTAAATAATAACTTAAAAGTCTATGTAGACAGACTTATTGTGGAAAGGTTACCTTTTCCCCATCTTCCTACACCCCCATTTTCAGACAACCCCGGCGCCTCGCTGTTGCCTCGCCCAACTGTCGAGCATTCCAACCGCAATTTTCTTGTCCACCCATCCACCTTCCCGTCCTCATTCACCCATCCATCTTCCCTTTCTTGTCCACCCATCCACTTTCACAGTCTTCCCATTTCCATCTCCGACTTTTATTCTTTTCTCCTTTACTTACTAGCTCTTTTTTTTTGTATTTTAGCTAATACTGTGTTCTATCACTATTTCTTTTGCCTAAGCTTTTGCTTAAGGGATATTTTATGCCCCTTTCTTCTGCCTTTGACTTTATTCCTTTGCCTTCATTCCCATGATCTTTGACTACCACAGAACTTGCTGCTATTACACCTTTTCTCCTACTGACAGACTTTGTCATGATTCTTCCATTTTGGGAAAAAACTAAAGAAGTTAATGATCAATCATTACCATGCTCAGCTCCTTAGTACTCTTAGACAAGCCTAATTGGCATCCTTCCACTCCGTTGCCTGGTACATTAACATAACTAATTTTTTCCCTCAGTGCCTCCCTAACAACACCTCCAGGGAGATTGCTATTATCACCCACATACTCAGACTAGGCTACTATTGCTTGTGGGAGTTGCACGCCCTTGACGACAGACGCTGTTCATAATGCGACCTACCAACTGACTTCTCACTTGCCCACTAACTTCTACACTGCACTGGAACTTTTCCTCTTAGGCAAAATCTTAACCCTGGCCCTCAGCTCACTCCCTTTTCAGTAGCCTGGCATATCCTGGAAAACATGCAGATATTTTCAGGTTTCCTGCGCTCATATCCACCGCCTATATAACGACTGTACCTTGGCCCTTTTTCAGGTCACTCCTTGTAGACTCCTTTACCCATTCTGGCCTACACCACACCCCATTTTGGTCCTTACACTAGCACGCTCTACATGATGTGAGACAGCAGAACTCATCCCATCCTGTCATGGAACTCCCACTAACCCCACACTAGTCCATCCCTCTTACTACCTGGCTTGTACTCCTTGTTAGGCACTCAAAGTTTCGTCTTCCTCTCCCTCATGCTACTGTCCTTTTTCTCTTGCTCAACCTCTACCACTTGCTGAGTCTTCCTCTCTCCTCTAACTCAACCTCTACGACATGGTGGACGGTCTCCTTAAGCTTACCGGGGACTTGGTCTGCCATCTTCTCTCTCCCACTCAAATTCTCTTCACTCCTCACCCAGTCTCTTTTGCTAACTAGGTCTCACTGCTATCTGATCTTTCTTTCCTCACTGAAAATTTTCCTTCCTCCTTAAGGGAACTGCACGGGTTGTCATTACAGTGGGCTACCCATACTTGATCACTCAATTAAGTCATATATAGTTATGGCGTTTCCTACTCACCCAAAACCATATAAACAGGTTGTTTTATAAGAAATAATGTTGACACCGTTCTCAACTCTGTTGGGAACCCCAATTCTTGCTCTTGGGCTGAGCTACAGACAATACTCCCTTGTAGAGTATTGATCTTAAGACTAGCCATTGGGCTGTCTTTTGAAAATTAGGGCTTTAGACCCCCAGCACTGTACAAACCTCTCTCAATAAAATCTTCCCATTCCTCCCTCAGTCCCTTGGACTTACTGCTACCCGACTTGTCACCTCTTTCTCATGCAGGTGTCAGTGGACACAGGGGTTCAGTCCTCATCTGCCTTCCTTCTGGCTCCCTTTGTGGGGTCTGGTTTAGCCAGTAGCTGAGGTGGTCTGCGACCTGCCCTGACGCCTTCCTTGCTGCTCCCATTCATAATGTCTTAAACAAACTGATTATTGCGCCCGCAAGTTCACCAGCTTCCTATAAGAAAAACTGACAAAAAGTCTTGCTCAGGTCTGAGCATGACTCTTATCACAAATTCTGTTGGGCTGAGAATCTTACAGGACACTGACTACACCAGTCAAGTCTTCAACCCTTGGGGGCTATGACTGAGATACTGTCCGGGCAATCTGGGTTTGTGTAGACCTATGAAAGAGCTTCCCTACTGTGTGCCTTTCCCCCTTACATGTCTGGTCAATCTGCAGTCGAGTGCAAAAGCAACAGATCAAAATTTGAATTTTCAAGTTAATTTCACTCAATTCCCTTTTACGTTTATCCCTGTTTTAGTAATTTTGTATAATCATTCTCACTTTAATAAGTTATCACTCTTACGGGGAGACTTATTGCAAGAGCCTTGTCACGTACACCTTGTTTGTGAATCTCTATTTGAGGTCATGTGAATGACCTTTGGTCGCCGGCTCGCTTGGGGGATGTGTGATTTATCAGCATCCACTGGAGAAGAGGTTTGTCTCTATGCCAAACTGCCAACGAATGTTTTTCTGCCTCCCTCCTTATCTTGCAGATTTTGTGGTGGAGCCTAAGGCGGGGCTTGAGGGAACAACGGCTCAGGAGGGCGTAGGCCTACCGGTTGTATCCGGATTGCTGTGACGAATATGGCTATGATTGGTCTTTCTCTTCTGACGTCATGGGGTCACACCCTACAACGCCGGTGAAGCCCTACAATGACCGCAGGACATGCATCAGTTGGGCCTAAGATTTCAAAAGGGGAAGTTGCAGTATTTATAGCCCCTTTGCTTGCCATAACCAAAACCCTCACTTTTAGACTTAGAAATTATCTTGGACTTTTTATTGCCAGTGGAAACTGTATTAACGTAAATGTTAAGTCTTCGTCCCCTGACCGTTATTCTCCCAAGTATTTTATAAATCGCTACCATGAAATGAAGAGCATGTATTTTATTTAAAACATTGGAAACTTATAAACTTAATTAAAAGTGCCCAGACCTGTGTGTGATTTGTTGTGAAAATATATTGCTCAATACAAATTAAACTTTGTCTAACCCGCCTCTTGAATGTTATTGTTATTTCAATTGCCATTGCCATGACAGCCTGTAGCTTGCATATTTTTTACATAGTCAATCTAAATCAAACTAATGAATGATCATTGTGGGTCTTCTTTTTGCTTCATTAGAAGACATATTTGTTGTACTTCACTCTCTTTTGAATTTTGATGCCATCCTGGTAAGTATGGATCACTTCTTTTTACTCATTCAACAGTTCTTTGTTACTAAAATAAAAGGTATACAGCATATGTTTGTATAAATCGAATTTACAGATAGGAAAGCCAAATCGAATATAAACTTATAGTCAAACCAAACCAAATTGGCGGGTGAGAGAAGCTCTCTTCTCAATGCATGGTATCTACATGGAAATATTTCGGACAACGTTTATTCTAGACTCCCCTGCTGAAGATATGAAGAAGAATCTGACCTGTGGATTAACTGGTTCCCAATTTACTGGAATTACTTGAAATCACAGTTTTATGCGCATTTTGCTTCCCTCATGACAACCTACTTCATTCTTTTTTTCTCTCTCTCTTATATATATATATATATATATATATATATATATATATACTGTATATATATATATATATATATATATATATATATATATATATATATATATATATATTTATATATATACATATATAAATATATGTATATATATTTTATATATATATATATATATATATATATATATATATATGTATGTATACTGTATATATATATATATATATATATATATATATATATATATATATATATATACAGTATACATACATATATATATATATATATATATAGACATAATTAAAGATAGGACATGTGGGTTTTATGGAGAAATGTAGGCTTGTCCGCTAGGACAGCGGACACACCTGCCATGTAGGGAAGAAAGGACCCAATCCCAAGGTATGTAGAATAAGGGAGAGCTCTATATACCTTGCCCAATCCTTTGCCCGTCTCGGGACCCTCATAGCCTTACCTTTAAAAATTCTGACTTTATCATGTTTTCATCATAAGGAATATGAAATTCTATATTAACAAAGAGACATTTTTACAAAATATTTTATCAATACTGCATGCAGAAAATAAACCAGTAAAATTTCATTCAAGGAACGAAGACATGATAGAAACACTAAACTATGGTAGAGGAATCTAGAATCTTATCCTATTAAGCTGCTACAAGCAACAATTATCAGATTAATGTAAGATGTGTAGATGCACTGACAAAAGGGAATTTAATTATAACTATTATAGTGACCACTGAAATGAATCTGTTAATTCCTGTGGCATTAAAACAGAGGAGCACAGACGTTTATCCTACAAAACAGCCAAAAAGGTTTGCAAAACAGCTAGAAGAAACAAATACCAGATTATATAAGACGTGCAGAGGCACAGATAAAAGGATAATTATCTACTGGCCTTCAAAACGAATTGGTCAACTCCCGAGGCAATACAACCGGGTAAGACAGAAGTTTATCCTTGAAACAGCTACAAATCAAGGAGGTTTAGTACAAACCCTCTTTGCTGCAAACAATAATTATCAGATGAATATAAGACGTGGAGATACACTTATAAAAGGAAATTAAATGATGGCCACTAAAATGAATTTGGTTACTGCATTTTATTTTGGGCTAGCAATTAGGCTGTAAAATGCTAGGCCACATACTTATATCTGACCTGGAGATACTTTTCAGCCACTGCATATAAAAATGATGAAAAGTGAATTATTATAAAGGGTTTGTTTAATGTGACGGTTTTCTGTCTTCATGGTTTAAAAAAAGTGCAAAAGTTATAACCTTCAGAATACATACCGAAATGTAACCAAAGGATTCAAGGTTTTGCCGAGTCTATGAGTGCATCCATGCAGAATACGAACTTAGCATCCTTTACTTAAGCTATGAAATGAGAGTTTGTGGCCTTACCAAACGATTAATGTAGTTGAACTGAGCTACCAGTGACATCTCCATTTATTAAACATCGTGAGGTACCGTGCTTTGGTAGGTCACGCCGCAGGCAACAGCGCATTTTGCCCTATACGCGGGTCTGCTTCACAAATCCGGGAATAGGGCACCTCCAGGTATTAAACCTCCAGGATTATGACTGACGGAACGAGGCCTCCCACCTTTAAGACCATAATCCATTTTTTGTTTTAGGACTTCTCTAGTCTGCGCTGTTCAGGTAAAATGACAGAAATCGTCAGACCTCGACACGATAGATTCCGTGTCTCACCCGCCACTTTGCTTTGGTTTGACTATAGCTGCATGTAGTTAGAGAAACACTTCTAACGAAAATAACCATTGTGGGATTCAATGTCTTAAACCCGATGACAAAACTTAGAATTATGTGAGACTTAATCTACTGAGTTTAGTGTTAAGCATTAATTTTGGTTGGATATATTAAGAGGTTCAGTGACCATAAGTCTCGTTACCACATTCATAAATTCATGCCAACAGCTCTTGCCAAAATTTAATCCAGCGTAACAGGTGACACATGGAAGGTGTATTTCAATAATCATTATTCATTGATATAAAAGACCTGATCATACATCATCCCTTGTTAATTATACTGCCAATTGGTATCCCTCTGTTACTCATTGGGTCTCTCTTTATGTTCACTGCTCATATTCAGCTTCTACATTTATTTTCTTATGTTCCAGGGTTTTCTGGTTATGCATGTTGTGATTGCTTTTTATCTTATACTAGTGTACGTGGCCCGTCCAAAAAAGACGGCTATATATATATATATATATATATATATATATATATATATATATATATATATATATATATATATATATATATATATATATATATATATATATATATATATATATATATTCACTCTCGCAAACACACCCTTGTCTCACCAGAGTATGACTAATCACTCTCCCTCTACCCGAGGGACAGGAGGGAGCTGAGAGTGACCGAAAAGATATACATATTTCTTTTTGGTC
>NC_090725.1:202653731-202671231 GCF_036898095.1 Palaemon carinicauda | reverse complement strand
CAAAATATTTCGTATATGCATTCTCCATTGCCATACGAAGCTCGGTGATTTTTTTTTCAGGATTTTGTGTTTTTCATCTTATACTCCTATATATTGGCAAACCGGGCTTACCCCTTAAAAGAAAATTATAGAAACATGAATGAAATTGATTGGCTATATGAATTGTGCAGAGAGGTGCATGTTGCAACAGAGCATTGGCTTAGCTATAGTTAATTAGGAAAATTTAGATATAGTAGCATATACCAGACAGGCTATGGGATTTAGAAATAAGTAAAAACAAGTTTATACTGTCTGTATAGGAGGTAACTAATGGCAATAAACTTTTTGCAGATTGCATTGCTGGTCAGGGCAAGAACATACCTTGAAACCGATCTGGCTATTAGCAAGAGCCTAAGATTTAGAAGAGAAATGGATGATTGATGGTATGGCTAGAAAATTGGGGCAAACTTTACAGACGACTTATTGATATGCTTGTTGTCCTGTCATTGAGAAAAGGTCACATGAGGGAATATTATAACCCAAAGTCCAGCCATGAGAATTGGTTCTACATTTTGCAGAGAGAATTTTCAGAGATGGTGAAAGTCTTGGCCCTGTTTACCTGAGGAACAGAGACAAAAAAATATAAGGATACTATTGTCAAGCTATGTTTGCAGGTGTCTGTATGATATTAACCAAACACTCCAAGAAATAATCCACATAATACAGCTTATGTTTAACCTTCTGGTGCCAATGGGTTTACTATGAAAGATGAATATTAGATAGCAGTTCTTATAACCACTCCGAGTAAGACTCAAGGATTTCACTCCAAAAGCGAGGAAGAGGATGTAATGATCAGTAAACAGGCGAAGATCCTGGCATCTGCCTGGGGTGTAGAAAAGGAGGGCAATGTCAAGCAGATTATCATCCTCTGAATCTCGATGCTGTTAATCTTGTCAGGGAAAAGGCCATGTTGCTCGCGACTACCTAAAAAATAATAAGGCTGGGAATGAGGTAAGGTATCCCTGTCAAATTCCAAATCCAGTGTGAAAGGGGCAAAAGTTAATGAGGAAAAGGAACTGCCCACCAAGTAACAACCAATGACGCTGAGGTGTGCTTGGTTCTGGCAGAAAGTATGATCCCGTACACCACAGAGACCAGAAGCTTTAATTGCGAGACCCTCCACCACCCTCGGGGAGCTAACAGGGAAGGAAAAGAGGCTAAGGGGGGCAACAGAAAGGTAACATCCTGCATGTGAATCTGCTTGGCAGATTTGGATATTGACCATGCATATATTTGTCTTACTTCATGAACAGCTGGCCCCGTTAGATAAGGAGCACCTTAGGTATGCCATAATAAGCAAGAAAATGGAGCACCCTGATTATGCCAGGAATTCATTGGATTCAAGCACACATCATGGTCGTAAAACAATTCCAGTAGGAAGACTATGATTTAAGGTAAATATTTTTCTTTGTCGATCATGGGGATTTAAGGGATCAAATGTATATTGGGATTAAATCTTATACTAAAACCGAATCACTATGGACATGAAGGCATTTTCAAATGGGTTTGAAATAACTATAGAGGGAATGGGAAATGTTGGTATCAATGTCTATACTGGAGTAAACAATCAGGCTTATAACTGCCACCTCAAAAAAGGAGAAATTGTACTACCTGGGTTCTCATGAGTATGGCAGTTACCACAACTAGATCCCTTTCAGGGGGAACATCAGCATTTGTGAAACACCATGAAATTGTCGGATGTACTTTTGAAGGGTCTAAGTAAAATCGTGCAAGGGGATGGATGTGCTACTTTTGTTAATTTAGCTGATAAAAGAACTGAATTAGATGCCAGTTCTGTGTGAGAACTGAAAGTGTATAAGCTCATTAAGGAAGGGATCACAGGCGTTGCAACTCCAGCTTGCACACAAGAATGAACAGAGAGCTTCAGAGGAAGCTCTGCCATAATGCCTATCAGAACAGGGGGATGTAATTAATAAAGGTATCTGAAGATGTGATGCCAATTGGGGATGAACACTGAGGGAGAATTGATTCATTTCCCATTTGCACAGAGACTGGGAATTAACCCTCTATAAGGTCAAACCGCTCTCGAGTACATGTGCATTTTCAAAGTGATGGGGAAAGGGATATCAATGAATTAATGAACTAGCAAATAATTGAGAAAAGTGGATTCTCCTGCATCTCCCCAACTGTCATAGTTCGGAAAAAGTTTAATTCGTTATGATTAAGTCTGTATTATAAAAGGTTGAATGCAATTTAAAAGATAATGCTTATCCTCTCGCCTTGACTGAGGAGTTGCATATAAAGGTTCAAGATAGTAAATTATTTACCAAAATAAATTAAAAATTAGTTTGCTACCTAATCCCCATTCACAGGAACAGCAAATGTAAAACAGCTTTCACTGTTGATAATCACTAATTGCAGTTAATTTATGTTCCCTTTAGATTACAGAATGTCCATGGTAATTTTTCAAGAGTCATGACATGGGTATTACCACCTTCAATATCCTAGTCTATTGTGATAACATCATTATAGATGTGCAAATATGCTAAAGATAAAGAGCACGTGGGGAATGTCAATTCAAGCTTTGAAAGGATTGCACTGAAATGGCGTGAGAGGAAATCTTAAGAAATGCCAGTTTACCAGTTGTCAGATAAAATTTTTGGGTCACTTGGTAATCCCGGACAGTATTGATCCCTGTCTAGATAATGTTGAAATAATCAGGCACTACCCCAGACCTAGTACTCCTAAGGAGGTATATAGTTTTTTTTAGTGCTCTCTGGGTATTGATGGAAGTTCATTAGGATTTTTGAGGATATAGTGAGATCCTTAGATACACAAAAGAAACTATAAAATCAGATTTTGGCAAAGGAAGCTAAGGTTTTATGTCAGTTAAAAGAAGCACTATCCAGCTGATTGTAGTAGTGGAGGCAAGTACTATTGCTAATGAAGATGTTATCTAAATTGAATATTAAAACCAATAATGATTTGTTTGTTTCAGAGAACAACTAATGCACTCTTCAGGAGCGCTGTGTTAAGAGCAATAATAAAGTCATTGAAGAGGATAAAACGACAAGTTGCTAAAGCTGTAAAGCAAGTTAGCTCTGAAAGGGATTAAAACAGAAAACAAGAAAGACCCTGTATCATGCAGGATGAACATAGAGAGAGAGAGAGAGAGAGAGAGAGAGAGAGAGAGAGAGAGAGAGAGAGAGAGAGAGAGAGAGAGAGAGAGAGAGGACTACTGGACCAGTGTGGCAAAGAGAAGGAGAGACAGTGCATGAGTTATATGTGAGAACCTACGCTTTCATACTCGCACATACCTGTACACAAATATATGTATATGTATTGTATATCTCCCTTATATAATGAATATTAAGTGTCTGTCCAGAAAGAATGCACAGAGAATGCAAGCATGGTTGATTTATGTGGATAGGAAGTGGCTGAAACTAGATAGGGACAGAAGAACGAGGAATGGTTCAAACATTTCAATGTGATAGTAAACGTGGAGTCTACCAACTAGCCTTCCTCCCTGATTAAGACAAAATGGAAATATTTTGTTGAAATTATTTAACATTGCATTTATGAAAAGATGGTAGGGGGAATATCATGTGAGTCATTCTTTTAGCTCTAGATGAAAAACATAAATTATAGTAAAAGACACAAGAATATGCCATTCTTGCAACTGTGTTAGAAAGAACTGATTCATTGTACCAGAAGCCTGACAGTGGCCTATGGCGTCTGTCAAATTTCATTATGTGCATAGTGACATGGGTTGACCTTCTGATTTTAATTGCGCATAATAATTACATTTGTATGTTTGTAAATGTCTTTACCAAGTACCTGCCTACTCAAGCTATGTATGCAGAAGAAGGCATATTCTATTGTCCAGGCTCTGTTCTCCTTCATGGACAAATTTGTTTTTTCAGAGTGTTAATCAGTGATATTGGGAGAGTGTTTGTGAATTCCATGGAAAAACAGTTACATACATAATGAAAATTTAACATTTTTCAATAGCCAATGGCCTTATAGAATCTTATAATGGGGATGTGGTGATAGTTTTACAACATTTAAAAAAAGACGATTCCAATCATAAGTTTTAGAACCTTTCCACCCCCTAATTAGCCTTCAATAGTGAGTATAATGATCCAATTGCAGACGGTATTTTTCTAGTGCATGGGCAACATTCTGCATCAGCGTACAAGGTTATTATTGTAGAGGTAATGGAAAACAATGTAAAGAATACAATAAGCAATTTTGAAAAAAACCTGTCAGTGTTCATAGGAGACAGGGTTTATCTAAAAAGATTAAACCCAAGACAACATAAATTGAAACCTCCATATATGGATCTGCACCAGATGAACTAGGGGTGGTGTCAGATGACATACAGTATAACAGAAATTTTAACATAATATACTTTCATATGCTTGCATTTGGGACCTCTATGGTGGTGAAAAATAAGGGAATTGTTTGCCTATTGATGTCTCCTACCTCTTTGGAAATATTGAAAACAATCTGGATGTTGGTGTTGTGAAAATTTCTTATGTAACCATATTTAATTTGTTAAAATAGCCCAGGTATTGTTGCATTTTATGCTGCTGATTACACGCATTTGACATGGCTGAGTGTTATTAAATTTGATGAAAAGACAAAAGGTTAGGGTAAGGATTTTGGATTACTCTAGCAATTGCCTTCATCAGAGAGGTACTTGTGTTACTTGTTCTGGTCAGGAGGAAGAGGCAGTTCCCGAAGGATGAGTGATTCTGAGGTTAGTATTGAAAACCAAGGGGAGGCAATGGTGTTGGATCATATTCATACAGAAATAAATTTCTACCTAATATTGGGATGTAACTCTATTATCTTCAAGTGAAAGGTAAGGTCGCTATCAATCAAGCTACCAGAGGCTCTTAAGGGGGCCGGCCGTCTAATGCCGATTTGTAATGACAGGACTTTGACATTCATACCACTTAATAAGGTGACTTAGGACATCTCCAAACTATATTGGATTGTTTCCTCTTGACCTTCAGTTTTGCGACACTAGGGCGATTTATCCTAAAAAATAGTGATTTTCAAATTCTATCTCTCCCTTGATAATTATAGTAAAAAAAAAAGGTTTAATGTATTCATTATCATTTCATAATACCTTTATCAGACTGGGAAGTTACAGCAATTGGAGAAGGAATTTATGACATATATGGTGAAAATGGCAAAAAATGAGATCTGACTGATTGCAATAATTACAAAGGCATCATACTTACGTCATTTGCCATGAAAATATATAGTATGCTTATTCTAAAGAGACCAGAGAGCAAGATTGTTGAAAAGCTTAGAGATGAACTAGCAGGATTTCGAAAAGGTAGAAGTTATACTGACCAAATTTTCATTTTAAGACATGGTGTACAGCAATGTGTAGAATATAAAAATCCACTATTGATGGCATTTGTGGACTATGAAAAAACCTTTGATAGCGTGCACTGGCCAATTTTGTGGATAGTCCTGCCTTATTATGGAGTTTCTCTCAAATATATAAATTTGATTAAGTCTGTTCATGAGCAGAGCAAGTGCAAAGTTAATGTTAGTGGAGTCCTGTCAAATGAATTTCCAGTGAACAGTGGAGTACTCCAAGGGAATGTGTTGTCACCTATGTTGTTTATCCTTCTCATGGTGTTTGTAATGCATAGACCAGGCGGGGATGGTGGAGAAGGATTGGACTGGATTGGTAACAGTAAATTAGCAGACCTAGAGTATGCTGATGACTCTGTCCTTATCAGCAAAATGCTACAGGACTTGCAAAGCTTGCTTACCAGAATGCATGAAATATCAAATAAGGTTCGGCTTAAGATAAACAGAAGAAAGACATAGATGATGAGAATGGAGTATGCAATGGAAGATGATATATCATTGGAAGGAGAAAGGATTAATGAGGTAGAATCATTTAGATATCTAGGAGCTCTGATCCCTAATACAGGGTCTTCAGAAATGGAGTTTAATGAAAGATTAAAAAAAAAAAAAAGCTAATCAGGCAGTGGCTAGGGTAAGTAAAATCTGGAAATCAAATCGCCTTAAATTGTGTCTAAAAATCAGGCTATATATTAGTTTAGTGAGATCGGTGTTACTGTATGGACCTGAGTCGTGGTATGACGATGAAACAAAGTCTAGCAATTTTTGTAGAATTGAGAACCAAGCCCTCAGAAGAATATTGGGAGTTAAATGGCAGTACAAGATTAGAAATGAAATTATAAGAGAGATTACTCAAGTGCCATATGTGGTGAGATTATGGTGAGGGGTAGATGGAGATGGTTTGGGCATGCTCTTCACTTTCCCCAAGATTAGTTCACCAAACTTTCAACTGGGCTTCACAAGGCACTAGAAGAGTTGGAAGACTCGAGCCTACATGGCTGAGGACCATGCAGTGTGAGTAGACGATGAATGGAGAAGTATTGATTTAAAAGCCCAAGATAGAGACGACTAGCAAAATCTACCTGAGGGCCTTTAAGTCAATAGTCGTAGGAGGAGATGATGATGATGATGAATATCTTTAAACAGCTTTATTTCAAAATATATACACAATTTTTAACATAGAAAAGAAGAGTTAGCCTATCAGATAAACATAATTTTCATACATTACAGTCTAGAATCACACATGTTTAATGAAGGAAATGATCCAAACTTTTAAAAAATAAGATGAAAAATAATTAATTTTCATAATTTTAAATCCTTTGGAGAGAGAAAATATAGTTACAATATATTTCATGCCTGAGATTTGTTTGTAACGATGGTAGTCTGGTCTGTTGGTCAAGTTTGAGAGTAAGAAGACATGGACGATATTTTCTACGAGATCTATTTCGAATAAAAAAAGAAAAAAAAAAGAATTTTAAGTAAAGTTGATTCTATCTTATATTATTATGTAATGATATCTCGAAAGAATGTACTTATGATAAAAAGGGTAATTTTTCATTAACAATTATAAATATTTATGTATAAATTCTAACCTCAATATCATTCATCCTGGAGTTATATACTTTGCATAAAAAACTATTCAAACCTTTGCTCAAATGTGAGCAGTTCCACATATCTTTTTATTTCATAGAGAGAGAGAGAGAGAGAGAGAGAGAGAGAGAGAGAGAGAGAGAGAGAGAGAGAGAGAGAGATTTGGTGGTTCTCATTACACCATGTTAAGGCGGTCACCTGTACGGAAACTTACGTCTGGCATTGGAATGCCAGACTCATTACTGCATGATAGTTTGTATGTGTTGGCGATAAAGTTACTTTGTGTTTGTTGGTTTTTTACCTACTGTCTTACAATAATAATAATAATGATAATGATAATGATGATGATGATGATAATTATTATTATTATTATTCAGGACAGTTATTACTACAGTAATATGCGATAAACTTTCCTCGTATCTTTTATAGTAAACAGTTTATTATAGTAAATAATACTAAATTAGTATTATGTATACGAGAGAGGGAGAGGTGATGATATCTATAATGCCAGTATAATATTGTAATATATTGTACTTATTTTACGAACATTGCTGTACTGTACACTCATTCCTGTAGTGTATCATACATTTAAAGTCCAAATACAATACTTAGGTGTATTTACAAGCATTGTAAAAATATTCAATATTCATATAGTTCTAGGATAAGGTGGGTTGTAAATATAGATTTAAAAGAAAATTACAAGAAATTTAATAAAAGTGACAGGCTATATGAATTGTGCAGAGAGAGAGAGAGAAGAGAGAGAGAGAGAGAGAGAGAGAGAGAGAGAGAGAGAGAGAGATTAAAACATGGAATTTGTTTAGCTGTAAAGAATTAGGAAAACTTAGAAGTAGACCTAGTAGCATAAAATAGGAGAATCAAAACTTAGAAGGCGAAGAGGAAGCATGCTAAGGAGTTCAGAAGTAAAGTAGACAGAACCCAAGAAGAGAGATATGTAAATGGAACGTCTGAATCGCCAGAGGAGATATGGCCTGTTATAAAAGAGATTGTGGTGCCAGCAGCAGCAGCAGCAGCAGCAGGGGTGTGTGGGAGGAAGACAAGTAGTAAACAACGACAGGAACAGAAACATGTTGGTGTAGTGAAGAGGTTCAAATATTTGTGAAGGAAAAAATATAGCGAGAAGGTGGGAAGAAGATAACAACTACCAAACTAATGAGGAATATAGATGGATAAAGAGGGAAGCAAAGAGAAAGTTAGCGATTGCTAAGGGAAAACCAGAAGGAGAGTGATATGAGATGATGGGAACACCGGAGGGAGAAAAAAATAATGTACAAAATTGCAGAAACGTGAAGAAAATGCAGGGATGGTGGAGGAGAGGTAAACATGATTGACAATGAAAATAGAAATATCTTGACTGAGGGAGAAGAAATCAAGAGGAGATGGAAAATTATTTTTTTCCCAAGTATTATACATTGAGAGAGAGAGAGAGAGAGAGAGAGAGAGAGAGAGAGAGAGAGAGAGAGAGAGAGAGAGAGAGAGAGAGAGAGGAAAAGTAAATAAAGCTGTAGGGAAATCAGAAGTAGTAGTAAAGCATTGGAAAATCTAGGTGAAAAATGGGAGCACAAACTATTGTAAAAGATCTGAAATATAAAGGAAATGCCAGGGACTGGGAAGATAGCTGGAAGATTAAATTGTATAAACAAATAGAAGATGTGTTGAACTGTGCGAACTACAGAAAAATAAAGCATCTGGATCCTGTATTTAAGATACGAAAAAGAATGATTGAGAACGTTTAGAGAGTTGGCAGATATACATGAGCAAGGTTTATGATAGGAAAGAGTAGGGCTACAATAGATGCTATCTTTTCATTATTATTATTATTATCATTATTATCATTATTATCATTATTAATAGGCTACTTGGAAAGCTACAACCTTAGTCTGAAAAACAGCATGCTATAACCCCAAGGGCGCCAATAAGGAAAGTAACCCAATGCGGGAAGGAAACAAGAAAATAAATAAACTATCAATTAAAATAAAATATTTCAAGAACAGTAACAACATGAAAATTAATCTTCCATATATAAACTAGAAAAAAACTTTAAAAAACAAGAGGAAGAGAAATAAGACAGAATACTGTGCCTGAGTGTACCCTCAAGCAAGAGAACTCTAACCCAAGTCAGTGGAAGACCATAGTTGAGAGGCCATGGCACTACCCAAAACTGGAGCACACTGTTTTGATTTTGGAGTATCCTTCTCCAAGAATAGTTGCTTACCATAGCTAAAGTCTCTTCTATCCTTACCAAGAAGATAGTAGCCCTTGAACTAGTTACATTGCAGTAGTTAACCCGTTGAGCGAAGAAGAATTGTTTGGTAATTTTAATGTTGTCAGGTGTATGAGGACAGGGGAGAATATGGAAAGAATAGGCCAAACTATTCGGTGTATGTGTAGACAAAGACAAAATGAACCGTAATCAGAGAGATGGATCTAATATAGTACTGTCTGGGTAGTCAATGGACCCTTTACCTCTCTAGCGGTAGTATCTCAACGGGTGGCTGGTGTCCTGGCCAACCTACTACCTACCTTTATGGCAAGACAAGTCCAAGAGAAACATCAAGAAGGAAACAGGAAAGTTTATTTATGTTTTGCAGATCTTTGAAAGATGTATGACAGTGTACCGAGAAGGATAGCCTATTGGTGTTCGAGAAACAGAGGAGTACTGAAGTTGGTAAGGTTAGTAAGAATGATATACGAGTGGATAAAAAGCATTGTACGGACAAATATTAGGAGACAAGGTCATTCCCTGTGGAGGGTGGTCTCCATCAGGGATCTGCTCTGAGTTAATTTTTTTTCCTTGTCGTTATATACAATTTGTCATTAGAATTAAGGAACAACAAAGAATTGTGGGAACTAATGTTTGGTGATGATTTACGCATTATAGCAGACGCAGAAGAAGAGCAGCAAGAAATTTTTTTTTTTTTTTTTTTTTAGGAAGGAAAGGAGCTCTAGAAAGGAAAGAATTGAAGGTAAACATTGGAAAGATAAAGCTAAAGATTACTAGTAGAGAAGGACTTGAAGAAATAAACATTCAAGTGGAAGATGGTAGAGTGCTTAAACAGAACATTGAGGTTAACCACTTTGGATCAATAATAACAGGAGAGGGAGGTACCTAGAAAGCAGTGAAACTGAAAGTGAAAGAAGCCTGGCAAAAATAGAGAGAAGTAACGAGAGTTGTTTCAGACAAGAAAGTGCCATTAAGAATCAAAATAGATATTTATAAGATAGTTAACAGGCCCATACTATTATCTGGGGCAGAAATTTAGCCAATAAGGGGAATAAATAAGGACTGTTGGAAAGAACCGAGATGAGGATGGGGAAATGGATTTACTGGAATATCACTGCTGGAAAGGAGGGAGAGTCAAAGGTCTACAGTAGGTATATAATGTCAGACGACATGCAAGCTACCTAGCTTACAGTTGGGGGCATGACGTCATGTGAAAGAATGGCAAAGAGAGAAGTTGTAATCACTGTTTAGACCCTATTTGTAACAAGTTTGTATATGATAAATAACGCCGGGCAAATTTTGGTTTGACCCGAGGGCATGATTGAAATAATCTACATATAAGACTCCCAGATTGTATTGACTGTCTTAGTTGAAAATCATAGTTTAAAGAAAACGTTACAGTATACAGGTGCGACCAAAGATGTATCCGTAGAAAGATTTTCAAGGATAATCTTGATATGGTACAGGACTATGACATAATCATGTCAAGTAGCTGTGTGATTTAAATGGAGTTACGGCGAAGAACAGAGGGTCCAGGAATTAATGTTTTCCGATATCCAATAACGATCATTTTAGAGATCAATCTTAAATTTCATGTCGTCAGGCTGATAAAGTTGATCCCAGAAATGCAGTCATTTGTTCGATCCACTTTACTCCAGTTTTGTTATTAATGGAACGTAAAGCTGACACTTTAACAATAGAAAAGAGGCTACTCATAATATATTTTGATGGAATGAGCATTACAAAGCACATAAATTACGATAAAGGAACAGACAGATTTTATAAACGTCACGGAACATGCTCAGGCAATCATGCTGATGGGCCTGTTTGGAAAATGGAGACAACCCATCTTTAATGATTTTGACGAATCATGTGTCCACGAGAACATAATACGAATTATTATGGAAGTTGAGAATTCAGGCTACCCAGTAATTGCAATTGTCCATGATCTAGGGCCAACAATTCGTTGATTATGGAATGCTTTTAGAATAGACCCAATGAAATCAAAGCAAGTTTCATTGTTATGGAGATATTCATATTTGATGATTTTCTACATAAGATAAAACTGATAAGAAGTTATTTTATAACTAAGGGGTTTTGTTTCGAAGATGAGGCACTGATTTTGGATTCTTATATAAGAGAAATAGTAAGTCGTGTGCAGAATATGATCTAAAAGACAAGATTAGTGAAATTCATATAAACTTAGAAAAAATCTGAACTTCAACGGGTAAAGTATGGTATGTAGCTGATATCAAATACCGGTGGTACTATAGCGTACCTGAGCCGTCAAAAATTACGTCTAAATATTAAGATAGATATGCATACACAGAAAAACCCAGAATCAACCCTTCTCTCACCCTCTCCCTTTCCTAACTACAACGCGCTGGTACGATAATATGTGGGAGAGTGTGGTTTCCGAGTGTACCTCTCAGAGTACCCCCCTCTCACTAACGTATGACTACTGCTTCTCCCTCCTGAGCGTGGCAGGAGATACATATTCTTAAATTACTCTTCATTAAGAGGAAGCAGTTAAGAAGCAGTAGCTGGAAGGTTACCTAAGAAATGATCTCCATAACAAATGACTGATTTGATTTTATGAATTCATCATGCAGGATTGAAGATGTAAAATAAAGGAAGGATTATGGATTTAGATAACCAGAAAACTCTTCTATGTCAAGTTATCAATGCAATGACGAAAATAAGAGTAAGCAATACAAGATCAAGCAATCATCAATATCTCTAAAATGACGTGATTTCACCGTGTCACTCACTGCTGTAAGTGGTCTATATGAGATGAAGAATATACATTAAGGCAAAACTTGAATCAGGACCCACTACAATCTTTTTTTTTTTTTTTTTTTTTTTTTTTGGTACTGCACACAGATGAGTGGACCGCATGATCACCTGGGTGCTGTTAACTTTAAATGTAGAATTTAGAAAGATGCTCAAAAGTAAGAACGCTGCACTAATAGAACACGTAAAAAACGATTGCTTATCATCTAAATATTTGACGATGAATCATCAAGTTATGCCAAATCCTACAATGATACTGAATTTGCATTTGAAATTTGCCTAATTAGCAACATATTTAAAAGCATAGGCTTGGATCTAGAATTCGAGAACGACAGTAGAGAAAACACCCAAAAGGATATTGTTAGTTTGTCTGCTGATCCAAATAATATCTGATATAATAGAGGGAAAACATTTGTGACATATAGCTCACTACATTGTTAAAAAATTGAGTGGTATCCCCATCTAAGTAAATATAGCGACTGCCACTCAATGTGATGATATTTTCTAGATCAATAAAATTAACAGGAGTCAACTCCATATGCCGTCTGATTCTCCATGTGACGTCATGAGCAAACCGATCTTATTTTGATAAACAAGTCGGCAGACCTAATAACGTAGACCGTGGGGAAGTCAAGATATAAGAAGAATGTGTGATATATGTAATGTAATAGATAAGACTAGGGAAAGTCGTCTGAGATGCTATGGCCATGTAATAAGAAGGTAGGAGGTGGAACCAACCAAGAGAACTAAGAACATGTCAGGGGAGGAGAAGTGTGGGACATCAACCGATTAGTTGGTGAGGATGGGTAAGTGATGGGTGAGCAATAGCAATATATAGAGGAAGTTGACTAGAACGGCTGACTCTGCTATACAGTCATAGGCGTAGGAGTAAGGTAGGCCTGCGGCCCTCTAGCCCCCCCCCCCCCCCCACACACACTTTTTTGCCGAAAACTTACTTGTCTATCTTTAACTTCAGAAAAGATGGAAAAATGATATACTTTATAAATTCAAAAGTCAGAAAAGATCAGATATTTTAAATTGCATATACACACACACACACACACACACACACACACACATATATATATATATATATATATATATATATATATATATATATATATATATAGTAACTCATTCTTTATAAAAATTATAATTCAAACCAAATTTACCGAATAGACGGTTTTTGTTAACATGCATTTCCATGTTAGAGTGAGAAATTATTTCTTTATATGTATATATTTACACACACACACACGCACACACACACACACACACACACACACACACACATATATATATATATATATATATATATATATATATATATATATATATATATAAAACACCAAATTTTCTGAGCTCGTGAATCCACTGTCTTCTCTTCTTTCCGCTGGTTCATTTGTAATCTCTAGGGACCTAATCTGTTATTCTTTTAGTCCATATTTCATGACTTTCTCATTATATGTCCTGTCGATGTCCGTTTATTTTTCTTACATGTTGTTAGAATATTCTTTACTTTATTTTGCTCTCGTATTCATGTCGCTCTTTTTCTGTCTCTTAGTGTTATTCCCATCATTATTCTTTCCATAGCTCTTTGAGTAGTAACTAGCTACGGCTCCATTTTTTTCTGATACATAAGTTAATACTGGTAGCGCCAACTGATTATGTAATTTTCAATTTAGAGAAAGACGCATTCTACTTTTGATTATCTATTTTGTTTACCAAATGCTGTCTAACCTATGCTTATCCTTCTTTTAATTTCGGTCTCAAGTACTCAATGTCTGTCGTAAGTACATATATTCATTAAAAATCTCTAGAGGTATGTCTTAACCCTTATTTGTTGTCTCTCCACAATTTCATTGAACATTATCTTAGTTTTGCTCATATTAATTTTCAGTCCTATATTTCTGCTTTTTCTAATCCAATCTTCTATTATCTTTTGTAAGTTCTTCCATGATCCACTAAAGAGAAATAAGTCATCTGCAAATCTTAAAAGATGTTATTTCCCAATGATATTAATTCCTAAATTTTCCGAACCCAAATTCTCAAAAAGTTCTTCTAGGAACGTTGTGAATAATTCAGGAGAGATAGGTTCTCCTTTTCTCAAGTGAAATTTTCTCAATAAATTTATGTACTTTCAGGATTGCTGTCCTACACGTAAATATATCTTCAAGTGTTCTAACATATGCATCATGTATTTGTCGTCTTTGAAGAGCTTTCATCACTGCTAAAGTTTTGACTGAATAAAAAGTTTTCTCATAGCCTTTAAATGCCAAAAGTTGTCTCATAGACTTTAAATTCCACACATAGTTGTTTGTCATACTCAGTTGATTTCTCCATTAGCTGGTTAATTACATGGGTCAGTTCTAAAATATTCCTGCTCTCTTGGGTAATTAAAGTCTATAATTTTCGTAAATATTTTATATATTACTGCGAGTAAACTTATTGGGTGGTAATTTCTAGGTCTTTTGTGTCTCTTTTTGTGAAATGATATAATGATATATTTTTTTTTAAGCTGAAGCTATAGAGCATTCTTGAAAACATTTTGTGGAAAGTTAAGCGAAATTTACTACTATGATATGTCCTCATTCTATTAATAAATAATTTCTTAGGTCATCTCCTGCTTTGTCACGCTTCATTCCCTTTAATGCTATCTTTCATTCTACTGTTACTTTCAGTACCGGCGCAGGTGTTTCATTATCGTTATTTGCAAAGTTATTTATTATATCACTATTGCATAGAAATCCTCTGCAATTTTCATCACTTCATCTCCTTTGTTGATATATCCATTTTCATCTGTTAAAACATATATCTGTTGGCATCCTATTCCAAGTCTTCTTTTCATTAATTTGATGCTTCTTCCTTTCTTTAGTTTGCTCAATTGTGGTCTGATTTCGTTTAAAAATTGCTTATTTTTAGTTTGTTTACTGTTTTGGATAGTTATATTAATTCTATTTTATCTCACTTGGATTTTACCCTCATTTCCAATGTTATCTTTATTAGATTTTTGTTTGTGTTTTCTAATAGATTTCCTTGATCTAGGTTTGGAATTTTTCCACCGATCTCTTGTGCTGATTCCAGTACAAATATTTTTAAATTATTGTTCATTTTTTCTTTATTTGCTTTCATTTCTAATAACTTTTATCACGAACCAAGAGGAGACAAAAGGGGTGGTGGCATTGGAATCTTAATTAAGAAATCATATAAAGTTACAGTAAGAAATCATCTCCTAGTTAATTCATTTGAATATATGAATATTAAAATTTTATCTCGAAATGTAAATCTACAAATAGTTATACTCTATAAACCACCGAGCAAAAGCAAAAGAATGTTTCTAGATGAATTTAATAACTTACTAGATACATTGAACGACAATCGAAATTTAGTTATATGTGGTGATTTCAACCTACATCTTGATAACAGAGTAGACCCATATGTTAATGAATTTAGAGAATTGATTGACAACCACGACCTTGAAAACATAGTGTCTTAACCAACAGCTCAGTCTAAGCATATACTAGATCTAGTTATAGTAAATAAAAACAACAACATCATACTAAATATGGAGATTGAACCTGACTGCTCTATATCCCCAATGCATAAGTTAATGTCTTTTGAAATAGATGTTAGAAAAAATAATGCAATACAGAAGGAAATCACATACAGAATTAAGACTAACTTTGATCCAAAAGAGTTCATTGAACAAAGCCTAAAGGCTATAAAAGGGATAACACCAGTCTGTAACTGTGAAGAGAAGCACACCCTCGTAGAGAGACAATCCTGTATAAACTGCATTACTGATAGAAGTAAAACTATACTTGCAACTAATTATAATAATAGGTGCCCGGAAATAACAAAAATAATCAAAATTAAAGAAAAATCGAACTGGTTTGATAATGAATTACATGAAGAGAAAAAAAGAAAAAGAAAAATGGAGGATAAATGGAAAAGAAATAAAAATAATGAAAACTGGCAACATTACAAAGCATCTAGAAATCGCTACAATTACATTATCTTAGTAAAAAAAAAGGCCTATTATAAAAAAGTGTGCAATGAAAATGACCCACGGAAAATACATAAGAACCTAAAGAAACTGTTAGGTCTAAAGACAGAAATAGTATTGCCTGACATAACTAATGATCCTAAATGCCTAGCAAATGATTTTATTGATTATTTTGAAGAAAAAATAAATCAAATCTGCTCCAGTTTTCACAACATCGGCACAACAGAACGAAGGAATACATCAGCAACAGGTGTAAGTAAGCTAAGGGTATTCAAAGAGTTAAGTCAGAGTGATTATATGAGAATAATAAAGAAAGTAAAAAAAAAACCTACTGCGGTAATGACCCATTTCCAATTAACGATGTAAAAGATGCAGAAAATTTCACCAGACTACAAGAGACCTACCGAAACATTGTAAATATGAGTCTAACACAGGCAGTTTTCCCTGATTGTGAAAAAGTTGCATGCATCAAGCCTGTGTATAAAGGAAAAGGTGATACAGACAATTTAAGTTCATATAGGCCAATATCAAATCTGTCATATTTTTTCGAAAATTATTGAAACTGCTGTACACAAACAAACCTGGAAACATCTGAAAAAATCTAATGCCATACCTGATGATCAATCTGCATACAGAGAACATTACTCCACAGAAACAACAGTGTTAGCGATTAAAAATGACAACAGAAATTATAACTAATGGTAAGTGTTGCATTCTTGTGATGCTTGATCTAAGTGCAGCATTTGATAGTGTAGAACATACATATCTGATGGAAGACCTTAAAGCTGTGGGCATCGTAGAACGAGCATATGACTGGTTTGTGAGTTATCTCGAAAACCGCAAAGTTAAAGTAGTAATATCAAATGTTGAATCTGAGACAAGAAAACTAACCAAAGGGGTGCCTCAAAGCAGTGTACTAGAGCCTCTCCTGTTTAAAATTTACACGATTGAACTGGAAAATATACTTGAAACTCACAGAGTTAAATTTAAAATATATGATACACAATTCTATTTCCCAATAGAATCAGTTGATGAATCAAAAAGAAAGATACATGAAATAATGAATGACATTACGGCCTGGATGTTAACAAAAAAGCTCAAGCTCAATGAAGATAAAAGTGAATGTATTATTTTTGGAAATGAAAAAGATATAAAAAGAATCGAATGCTTCCAAAGAATTGAAATAGGTCAATCGATCATTGACCTAAAGAAATCTGTCAGAAATCTTGGAGTAATCATGGATGATAGACTGACAATGAATGAACATGTAGATAATATGGTAAGAAATTGTAACTATCGTATTAGAAACATAGCATATATTAGTAAATACTTAGATGAAAAATCTATGGCCATACTCATTAATCACCACATATTTTCAAAAATTGATTACTGCAACCCACTGTTCTATGGCTTACCAAATTATCAGCTGAAGAAAATTCAGAGAGTACAAAACAGAGGCGCTAGATTAATAAAAG
>NC_090725.1:202618731-202651231 GCF_036898095.1 Palaemon carinicauda | reverse complement strand
AAACTCCCTTGGAGCAGCAAGATTTCTCTAAGTATTTAGTACAAATCCTGCCTCCTCTGCACTCCTTGCAACAATATATTGCCCTGTCCTGAAGTCCCGATATGGCAACCCCAATGGATTACCGTGCGCATCAAGCTCCTCACCTGTCTGGAAAGGTGAAGCCAGGTGATCTCTTCGACCGGAGAGTCGGCCCATTCATCAAAAAGCTGCCCTGGCCTACTGATCTGCTGGGTCAGTGATTCCGTGCACTTCTGGCTCACCCCCATCCCATCCCACTCTCCCAAACGTGACTCACCAAGGAGTCCTGTTGCTGCCGGTCGGAGAGATTGAGAAGAAGAGGACCCTGGGATACCATAGTTGTAGCCAACGAGGATTCTTGGGGTGAGCCAGGCAAGAGGGCAACGTGCCAATTAGTGCGACAACCAGGTCAACAGCTATCACGGGCATAGGACTAATCTCAAAGGAGTGCAGGTACTACATCAATGGCCATTTAGTTTTCCCCCATTTTTTATTAGCTTAGACTAATTTTAACATTATAGGGAACCTGGCTAATTACACTATTCGGACTGTGTGCGGTGGGATTGTGTGTATATAATTTTTTGCCTTTTGAGACTAACAGTCTCTGGGTCACATGGGCTACGTGTCCATTTTGAGTTTTAATTATTGTAGACCACGTGTCTAACTAACTAATTTTCATCATTTTGAATTGCATTTTTATGATTCCATTTTGTCTTTGTTAAGATGTCCGTTTCTTTGATGTAAATTTGTGAATAAATCAATATTAGGTTAATTAAACCTCCTTAGTATTTTTGCTCCCTCATTTATTTGAATGTGTGAAATGAATAGTTGATCACGGGACAAAATACCCAATATTTAAAGAGTAAGTCTATAGGTGGTAACAGCGAGGTACTTTGCATTAATATATTTGCTTCGAAGGTAAAGATCCTTATCTTTAAACTTTTAAACTACTTTACATCACTGCTCCCATTTTGGATTTTGTCTGATTACATTAACGTAAAATACCTGTCCAGCATTTCATTGGGGTAGCTGGGACGGAGCCGGAACAGAGCCTGAGAATGAGATGACTATAGACCTGACAAAGCTAGAGTAGGCCATAAATTATTGTTAATCCTACGTGTGGAGTTCTTCGGCCTCTGGACAGTAAAATTTCCCCCTTTTGTATTTATAGAGTGATGGTTAGTGAATTGTGACAGTAAAGTATTAGCAGGGTGTCTGTGCCCCGAGAGTAAGTGCTCATATCCTCCCCTGTTGAACTTTATGTAACTGTTATAAGGAGACTTTCCCGGACTAAGTTCCCACTCAGAACATAAACCATCAAAAAATTCTCCACACATATATATATATATATATATATATATATATATATATATATATATATATATATATATATATATATATATATATATGTGGGTATATGTATATATATATATATATATATATATTTATATATATACATATATATATATATATATATATATATATATATATATATATATATATATATATATGTGGGTATATGTATATATATATATATATATATATATATATATATATCTATAATTTATCTATGTATATATATAGGCCTATATATATATATATATATATATATATATATATATATATATATATATACATATATATATATATATATATATATATATATATATATATATATATATATATATATATATATATATATATATATATATATGTATGTATGTATATATATAGTTTTGCTAATTAAACGGCATTTTAAAAACTTTGATTTTTTATGACCATTGCAGAAGGATGAAATTGGAACTGAAAAACAAAATTGCAGATATAGTAAATTGTAAGTAAAAACATAATAGGCTTAGCAAACTGATAGCCCTTACTTGATCGATATTGGGAATGAGTTTATAGCAAAGAAGCAACATCATTAGTATTATTTTGGAAAATTCATCAACTAGGCCTACCAGTATTTCATGATAGTCTGTGTATAAATTGTAATGGTCACATGAAAATCGTCCAAAAAATATGATTTTTTGGTTGCTACAATCAGCTGTCATATACCAGGAAATTGCATCTAAGGGTGTTTCTTCGAAAAAAAAAAAAAAAAAATAAAGAAAGATTCTTGGGTGGATCCCCCAGACCTACCGTCGTCATTGACTTCTCAAACTTTAGAAAACACCCCCCACCCAAATGACGCTCCTTCGCCCTTGTATAGTGGACCTAATAAGATCGAAAGTTGAAGAAGTAGTAACATAGTGGTAAGGAGATTGGAATCACAAACAAAGAAGTTGGCTGATATGTTAGACAGTCTATGGAATTTAAGAATAAATATAATCTAGCTATGGTGTCAATGATAATGAATCTTCTGATTGCAAACGTATGCTCCAATATCCTACCTCTCTTAGCTAGAAGTGTGCGCTATAATTTTATTGTTATGGGGCGAAGAACAAGGGACCTGGAAAATGTTGAGAAAACTCTCTGTTGTGGAAGTTGAATGAAAATATAAAAAAGTTGAAATTGCCCAATTAATATTTCTAGATAATTATGTAATTCAAAGGAATAAACGGCTAAGAAGTGTGGAGATAGCTTAGAAATAGAAAGAGATTAGTATAGAAGAAGCAATATATCCACTTCATCATGCAGAGTTAATATATTAAGAAAAATAACTATCAAAAGAATATTATAGTAGAAAAATAATAGAAGCGCCCACAAAAATGAATAAGGATACCTTGAACAAATGAACCGTTTTCTCTACTGGGAGATTGCTCCACAGACAACGGACATCAGGGATGTCTCTAAAATTAACTTTCTATTAAGTGAATCCTTTATGAATCACTACACACATACAGGTCTATAAAGGTTAACGGTTCCAATTCCAGTTTCATCAGAATAGATGCTCACCAGAGCTTTAGCTGGGCAAGCGCCCCCCCCCCCCCACTGTGGTACCCAACCACAGCAGTGGCCACATACACACACACACACACACACACACACACACACATATATATATATATATATATATATATATATATATATATATATATATATATATATATATATATATATATATATGTTTTATTTTAGATTATCCCTTTTGTTTCATAACGATTTTAAACATCATAGTTCAATTGATTACTAGTAGTACACGAGTTTAAAACCTTAAAAATAAATCGCTCAGATCTTATTACACGTGATAATAAAAGAAATCGTTTAGCTTATGTCGTAAATTTTCCTAAGTTCCGTTTGCTCTGACCCATGCCACAGGAAGCTCCTCACAGTTTGCTCTTTCTTGGTAGTAGTAGTAGTAGTCGTAGTAATAACTGCTCTACTTACCATTCATCGGCTCCCCAAGGTTAATGCGATGTATTTTGGGTACGCAAGTATAACCTACGCAAGTATGGCCTTGCTTATTTCATGGTTTATTTATTCATTTCGTTTTCCACTTATTCTACTATATTAAACATAACAGCTGTGGTATCATGTAGTCCCATGTAGCTATGAATAAAGGGCAGTCTCTACCTAGCACCCAAGCCATCAAGATCTGTCTTAATCACTGCAACCTCTTGCATATTATATCATGGTGGCAGCGTGGTAACGCACCCCACGCCATTCCATCAAAAAACCCGGACCATAGAGACACTTTACATACCTCTCCTGTCCGTAATAACTGAGAAGAGGACTCATAATAAGCCAGAGTTTATTACCAGCGGCTGCAGAAGACGCCATTTTCACCCAACAGCAACCAGACAAAGACTGTCATACCGGCCCAGATAACAACCATACATAACTTATATAGTCAGGATATGGCATAGAATGGACATTAGTGCACCGTGATTACAGTGAGAATAGTGAAGAAAGTTGTGAATAGATTACTTACAAGTATTTTGGCCATTGTTATCCGCGCACTACTTTACAAAATGAGCCAAACAACAACGTACATTCAGCAGTGTAAACAAAACTGAAAACCGTGCCGGCTACCAGTGACAAATTTTTGTAGTGATTTCTATACTCTCATTATATGTCTCTTTGTGAACCGTAAACTGTGTTATTAATCCAATCACTATCTATCTATTGTGTAACACTCGAAACCGAATCCAATCATGGCCCAGCCTAAATGCCCAAGTATGGACTGGGCTCACCAGCCCCTGGCAGAGTCGTTTCGTGCATTCAAGGCGCGCATGAACTTATACCTCGAAGACCAGGAAGTCATAGACCCGGGCAAGCAAGCAACTAAAATTAAAATTGCCCTCGGCGATGAGGGCATGAGGCGTATCTTGGCGAGCGGCCTCACTGAACAGGAGCAACGTGTGCCGCAGAACATATGGAGGCTTATTGAAAGTGAGGTTGATGCAACGGTGAAAATAAATTTCCGAGTTCACCGCCTCGAATTTGCAAATACCAAACAGAAACCTGCTGAAACAATCAGTCAATTCCTGGCCAGACTCCGTGAAAAAGCGACAAAGTGCGAGTTTGAAGACAGAGAACTCAACGAACGACTTATCGAAATGACCATACTACGAACACAATTCGAAGAATTTTGGAAAGAACTCCTAACTAAACCGAAGGGCTATGCTGTGAGCAACGTTCTAGAGAGAGGTCGGGAATACGAGGCCATTGCGGCCTCCACGGCATCATTACGCTCCATACAGATGAGCTCTGAGAACACAAGTACAAGCCATACCAACGTGGATGCAATTCGAAGGGAAAGCAACGAGCCACGGAACAAACTACAAACCACGGACAATCCCTGCTGGAACTGTGGGCTTAGTCATCCCATAAGGTCTTGCCCCGCTTACAATGACAGATGTAGTGGTTGTGGCATCAAGGGGCACTGGAAAAAGATGTGCCGCAAAACTGATGGAGGCAGAACAATGCCAGGAGACAACATGCAGCAGACACAACGTCAGAGCAAGACAAGAGGGCGCTTCTACCGACGGCCGAATCGGGCTCCTAACCACAGGCAACACGAAGTCATGGTTAATGAAAACCCTAATCTTGATGAAGAAACAGATTATATGCCAAACTTCGACATGATAACGATATCTGACATAGGAGTGGCACCGAAACGAGAAGCATTCTCAAAGCTCATGGTCAAGCATGAAAACCCCCCAGCCTATGGGCCCCTGAAACTCAAAATCGACACAGGTTCCGGTGGCAATACGCTGCCCTTGCGGACATACAAGCAAATGTTTGGTGATGCACCCACCAGCCTCGTACTATCCCCAGAACCGTCAGTAAGACTAACATCATACAGTGGCGACAATATTCCCTGCCTAGGGTCACTAATGCTCAGCGTCCGCAAACTCAGCAACCCAGCATTCTCGCAAGAAAAGTTCTTCGTGGTTGATGTGTCTGGTCCAGCCATACTTGGCCTTCCCTCATGCCAAAAACTTGGTATTGTGGATATCAATGTCAACGACGTTACTGGAATACCTGAGCAACCAAGCCAACAAGGCCCTATTAGGTCAGTCGAACAACTAAAAGCGCAATTCCCAGCACAGTTTGACTGTATCGGCAAACTAAAAGAGCCCGCGATGCTCCACCTCAAGGATGACGCGATACCTTTCTGTGATCCGCCCCGTAAGGTGAGTATCCACCTGAAGCCCCGCATCAAGTCCGAGCTTGACACTATGGAGAAAGAGGGGGTTATCAGACGCGTAACGGCACACACAGACTGGTGTAGCAGCCTTGTGTATGTCACAAAACCCGATGGAAGCCTACGGATCTGCCTGGACCCCAAGCGGCTCAACCAAAACCTCAAAAGATGTCCCCACAAGATTCCCACTCTAGAAGAGATCAACCCGGTATTCTCCAAAGCGAAAGTGTTCTCCAAGCTAGACGCCAAAGCAGGCTACTGGAGTATACCGCTACACGAGGACTCACAACTACTGACAACGTTCCGAACACCACACGGCCGGTATTGTTGGACAAGGCTACCATTCGGGCTGAATGTAAGCCAGGACATATTTCAAGCCAGGATGGACTCCATCATCGAGAATCTCCCAGGTGTTGTTGGCATCGCTGATGACGTGGCAATATGTGGGAAAGACCAGTCGGAACACGACAAAAACCTGATGGGGTTCATGCAGCGTGCAGCCCAACACGGACTCAGCCTAAACTCGAAGAAATGCTCCATTTCAAAACCAGAAATAGAGTTTTTCGTAACACGCTATACCAGCAAGGGCATGATGCCAGACCCGTCAAAGGTACACGACCTGCATAGCATGCCGTCACCCTCCAATAAAGAGGAACTACAGAGATTCCTGGGAGTAATGACTTACCTCAGCCCCTATGTACCACATTACTCAGCTCAGTCACAAAGACTTCGAGATCTGGTCAAGGAAGATGTGCCCTTCCAATGGGAAGAAGACCATGAATCCACCTATCAACACCTGAAACGCCAAATAGCCCCATCAAGCACGCTGTCTTACTATGACCCAACTCGACCCGTGACTCTTGAAGTCGATGCATCGCAAAAAGGCCTCGGGGCGGCCCTCATCCAAGACGGGAAGGTAATAGCCTTCGCCAGCAAAGCCCTGACACCAACGCAGGCAAATTACAGCAATATCGAGCGAGAGGCCCTTGGACTAGTACACGGCGTGCAACGATTTCATACCTACCTATACGGAAGAGACTTCGAAGCTGTCACTGACCACAAACCCCTCGTTAATATTTGGGAGAAGCCACTGATCAGTGCCCCACCTAGACTACAACGTCTCTTCTTGAAACTGCAGGGGTATGACATGAGGGTCAAGTACAAGGAAGGACGAACCCTTGTACTCTCCGACGCCCTATCACGCCTTCCTAACCCACAAAATGACAAGGAAATCCCTTTGGATACACGAGTGGACGGACTGGAACTAGATGACATCGATGTGATATCAGTTGCACTCATAAAATTTGGTCCCCAGATTTTGGAAGAGGTCCGCCATAGGTCTGACACCGACCCAGTGCTGCGCACTCTCAAGCATACTATCATCGAGGGTTGGCCTACCTCAGTAAAAGGCTGTCACCCCGATATCCGCCAGTTTTTCTCATACAGAGAGTGCCTTGCCGTGGAAGACGGAGTCATATTCAAAGGGCGACAAGTTATCATCCCCAAAGAGGTCAGAGGCCGTATACTGGACCAGCTCCACCGGTCCCACCAAGGGATCACAAAAACACAAGCCCTGGCACGGGAGTGTGTATTCTGGCCCAACATTGCAAAGGATATAGAGGACAAGGTCAGGGCATGTGACATATGCCAGAAGTACCAGCCCCAGCAAAGTCCTAGTGAAACCACGCATCATGACATTCCCCCAATGCCCTGGTTCAAAGTCGCTTCGGACATCTTCCAAATTGGCCACAAGACATATCTGATCACAACTGATTATTTCACAAAATTCCCGATAGTCACCGAACTAAAAAACCTGTCATCTGAAAGTGTGGCCAATCACCTCAAATTCCTGTGTTCGCTGTTCGGATGCCCCAAAACCCTGGTCTCAGACAACGGACCTCAATACACGGGAGCAGCCATGAGGGACTTCACAAAAGCCTGGGGTATTGAGCACATCACATCAAGCCCACATTACCCTCAGTCCAATGGCCTCGCGGAGCGCGCAGTTGGAACATGCAAGGCGATTATCAAAAAATGCCTTGAGACAGGTGGTGATATGCATACTGCATTACTCCACTTACGGGCCACCCCGATCGACAATAAGACAACCAGCCCCGCAGAGCTCATGTTTGGTCGCAATGTGACCACTGACCTACCAGGCAGATACGAACCACATCTCGCACACATCACGACCCGCAACCACCTCCAGGACCGCCTAGGACCAAATCGGACACAACGGCATTTCACAGACCTCCAACCCGAACAACCAGTCCGAATATTCGACAAGGCCTGCCACACATGGGTGCCAGGCAGAGTGGTACGTAAGTCAGAAGAACCCCAATCATACATTGTGGAAGCCCAAAACGGAGCGTGCCTCAGGAGGAACCGGTCCCACATCCGTCCGACACCGCTCGCGACAAACACAGAACCGCCCAACACCCGGCAGCAGGCTCCAACATCATCAGCACAGCCTCCACCACGACCCGCCGATATATCGCTGCCGCCACCTAGTGAGACCGAAATAACCCACCAAAGACCCGCAACTAGTGATAACACTACAGACCCGACAGCGGTGTATACCAAGTCAGGCCGGCTGGTGAAAACCCCATCCAGATATATTGAAAGTAACGCGGTCACATACCGTAAATTCCCATAAAGTGTTAAGTTAAATAATAATATACAACTCCCCCCCCCCCCCCTCGTTTCATGACCGAAAATTCTGAGAGGTCGTTACCAGAGTTTGAAACTCAAGAAAAGTTATCAGTCTCAGGACTGATAAGTGATTCAGAATAATGAATTTTATTTGAAAATTTACAAGTCTCGGACTGGAGAACAGGCTCCATTTCGAACACTCGTTACATGTGTATCAGGTTTCCATTTTTGTTTTAATATATTTTGGGTGTTGTTGTTCTTTGCATCAAAAAAAAAAAAAAAAAAAAAAATTATAATTTGCCTCTTATTTTCATATTTATGACTGCCCTGCTGTAACCAACACTATTCGGACCAAAGTCCGCAAAGATAATAGCTATTATGTTTATATTACTATCCACAATCACAAATTGTACTATGCATGTTTATTGTGAAGGGATGAAAACAATGGAATACGTTTGAATATGGAACTTTCATCGTTTATTTCTTTGTACTTATATGCCAGATTAGTTATTATGTGTAATCAATGCTTTGTATGTGATAAGGGGGATGTGGTATCATGTAGTCCCATGTAGCTATGAATAAAGGGCAGTCTCTACCTAGCACCCAAGCCATCAAGACCTGTCTTAATCACTGCAACCTCTTGCATATTATATCAACAGCCATTACGATAAAAGTATCATTTATTCATATTTAGCTTTTAGTTTTTTCTCGCACTCGCCGAGTGTCACGCCTTTGTCCCCAAATAAACCAATTAAAACTATCCCCCGGATGTTTTGATTGGCCGACACCTTCCTACCTACCTGCCGACCCCACCAAGAGATTTAAATTGGGGTACTTTATTTATTTACTCATTAAATTCTTTCGTTTTCCTCTTATTCTAGTATAATAAACATAACAGTCATTATGATAAAAAACATTTATTCATATTTAGCTTTCAAATTCCTTTTTTTTCACGCACGCGCCGAGTGTTTTTGTTTTGATAGGCCTACACTACCAAGAGATTTAAATTGGGCCAATCGCATGCAAATTCTCGGCCAGGTCACGCCTTTGTCCCCAAATAAACCAATTAAAACTAACCCCCGGATGTTTTGATTGGCCGACACCTTCCTACCTACCTGCCGACCCCACCAAGAGATTTAAATTGGGCTTCTTGTACCTTCTTTCCTACTGTGACCTCGTTACTGGAACGACGTATTTTTTTAGAAGTGTGTGTACAATGGCCGCCATCGAAATCACGTGTAACGGTACAGTAGTCGAAGAAAATCCCTGGTCGTTTATTCACGAATTTTGGTTAAATACTCCCAACGCTTTGGAGTATTTGCGAGCTCATGGCGTTCTACCTATTAATGTGTTATGTAAATATTGTAATTTGCCATGTTCTTTACGCCAAGAAGCAAATATGTTTTATTGTGGTCGTTATGTTCGTGTTCAAAAAAAGAAAAGAAAACAGTGTCCTTACAGTGTTAGCCTCTTCAAGGGTACTTTTCTTGAAAATGCACGCGTGCCAGCGTGGAAAATTGTCCTGTTTGCGAACCATTTCGTCCAAAAAAGCTGGGACCATGCTACAGTAATTCGCACTCTGCATTTTTCTACCAGGACAAGTGTCGATTGGCGTAGTTTTTGTTCCGAGGTTACGCTAAACTGGTTGTATACCCAGGAACCTATTGGTGGTCCCGATATCATCGTGGAAATCGATGAAACATTTTTTGTGAAACGAAAATACCATCGTGGTAGACAATTGAGCCAGGTCTGGTTATTCGGTGGGATTGAGCGCTTATCAAAGAAAAAATTCATCATTCCCCTGCATAAAGAAGGACAGGATCGTAGTGCTGAAACTTTGATTCCGTTGATACGGCAATACATTAAAGCTGGGTCAGTTATCATGAGCGACGGCTGGGCCGCTTACAAGACACTGTCGAATGAAGGATATATTCACAAAGTTATTAATCATTCGGAGAACTTTGTGGATCCAAATGATCCTAGTATTCATACCCAGACGATTGAGCGGCAGTGGAGAAACGTGAAAGAATGGTCAAAGAGACCGGGGATGAAAGCAGATTACTTTGACCAGTATTTTTCGAGGTATCTGTTCGTCGAGTCTTATCCCATTAATCCGGTCCATCAGTTTTTCCTGGAAGTGGGAAAACTATACAGACCGCATGGAAACCATCCCCGTCCTCCCGTTTACGAGTCCGACGATGAATGAACAGTTTAAGGTTAGTTAACTTTTCTCATTTTTGAGTATATCATAACTTCCACGTGTCTTCATGAATTATATTTAGTAAATGCCTTACATTCTTCCCTGTTTTAATTATATTGGTTTTAAATGAATGTATGATAGACTATGTTGTTAGTGGATTATTATTCACCACGTTAAATATTTTTATTATTCACCACGTTAAATATCTTATCTGTATGAGTGCTGTTCATTAATTGTTATATTATGTTACAGAACCTTCTCCTACCGCCACCAGTCCAACCGTTGCCGATCCTGACCTGAACCTGAATATGCCGTCTTTCCTCGTTTCTTCTTTAATTTACGGTAGGTTAAATCTTCACAAAATACGTTCCATTTTTTATTATAATATATTTCAGTGTCTTCATCAATTATATAAAGTAATTGCCTCATATTCTTCCCCGTGTTATTTTTATTGTTTTTAAAATGAATATATGAGAGATTATGCGTTTGCGAATCATCAAACACCAAGTTAAACATTAAATGTGTGAGAACTGTTCACTAATTCTTATACTCTATTACAGATCCTTTTCCTACCACCGTCAATCCCACCGTTGCCGTACACCACCTGACTGACCCACGTTTCTTCTTTAATTTACGGTGAATTAAATCTTCAAAAAATTCGTTCCTTATTTTAATATTATAATATATTTCAGTGTCTTCATCAATTTTATAAAGTAAATGCCTCATATTCTTCCCCGTTTTATTTCTAATGTTTTTAAAATGAATATATGAAAGATTATGCGTTTTCGAATTATCAAACACCAAGTTAAACATTAAATGTGTGAGAACTGTTCACTAATTCTTATACTCTATTACAGACCCTTTTCCTACCGCCATCAATCCCACCGTGGCCGACCCACGATTCTTAGTCAATTTACGGTAAGTTAAATCTTCACATAATTCGTTCCCATGTTTTATTAATGAGTTTATATGATCATAAGAAAGAATTGGGGTGTTTGTATGTCTGATACGTATTTATGTAAGGATGTGGGTTCAAGAATACAGTTTTCTAGGGGGGGGGGGGGGTCGCAGGGGGGCAGTAGCCCCCCCCCCCGTTAAGTTCTTTTGGGAATAAGAATACAGCAATGTAAGGGGGTCGCAGGGGGGCGTTAGCCCCCCCGTTAAGTAAGGGTATGGCTTGTAGTCTAAGGTTAGGTTGGGAAGTTCAAGTTAGGTAGTGTTCTTAAAAACCTATTATTCCTGAGTGTCGTTCACTAATATTTTATTCCATTACAGACCCCATGTAAACCACCATTCGGTCTTCTATTATCTACCCTGGCCGTTTTCCATCGTTTCTCCAACAAGGTAAGTTATTATCCACACAATGTGTTCCCCCATATAATATATTAATTCTATTGATGACTGAGAAAGGGTTGTTATTTCTTAATTATTAATCCAAATTCTGGGTATAGTGTAACCAATGGTGAGATCAGTTCAAGTCGTGTTTTATTTTAATGCTTGTGTCGGAATTGGTATCTCGTGTTTTCTCGATATTATGTGAACAGTGAACTTAGTGCATTTTTCGGTTGTTGGAATATGAAAAACAGCCATTTGACGACATTTTCAGTGGGAAAGGGGGGGGGGGGGGTCTGCAAGAATGCCGTTTTCTCGTGTTTTCTCGTCATTACGAATTTCTTTGTGAACTTAGTGTTTTTTGGGTAGTTGGAATCTGTAATCCCATGATGAAAAAGCACCATTTGCCGTCATTTACAGTGGGGAGGGGGGGGGGGGGTTGCACGTTAAAAATGCCTTATACCCGTGTTGCTCGTGGTTTCCTTTTTTTCGTGAATTTAGTGCCTTTTTGGGGTGTTTGAAATTCAAGGTAAAGTAGCTCAAAACCGGTCTTTTTGCGACATTCTAGAGCATCGGAAACGTTCAAAACACCTATAATTACATCATGTTCCAATTTTTTTTTTTTGCCGAAATTACTATTGTTTTAATGTAAAAATTTACCTATATATATATATATATATATATATATATATATATATATATATATATATATATATATATATATATATATATATATATACTGTATAGGCCTATGTATTCATAATGAATAGATAATGTCTTAAGGGCTTCCGAAAATCGAAGATATTTTATCGCAGGCCAAACTGTCTTCGAGATAACTTTCAGAATAACAGGAAAACACATTTACATTTTTCTATTTTTTATTTGGTGTCGTCTAGTGTTCGAATCCTTTTGTGGCCCTACTTTAGGACTACATTGAGTTTTGAAATTACACTTTATTATAAAGGCTATAATGGTGAACATTTTGATACAAAAATATTTAGAAACTCCGAAACTAATTGAAAAAGATAGCTAAATAAAACATTAGAATCTTTGAAATATGAAGATAAAAATTTGAGATCAATTTTTAAATCTATGAATAATTTTTCACAAGGCTTCACAGAATTTCATGAAGCTCACGGTTCCATCCTTTATATCTAGACCGACGTTGGTTCCTCAGGAACGCCATTTCTTGTTCAAAGCAGATTAATTTGTGAGGCTTATACAGTCCCTCAGAAATTAGGTGTATGATTTGCATTGATCTCGTACTCATTTCCATTTAGAGTGGCACCTTTCCATATGGCAAATTGTGATCTTGATGTTCCTTCATTTTCTCTGCAAGGAAACAGTTTCTGCACTCCTATCCTTGGCGTTTTTCTTCTTTCTCCGTTGCAAATCAAGATTCCAAGGTTGTCAAGAGGTTGATACAGAGATTTCAAAACTGTCGTTGATTGTGCAAAGCAGCTTACGACGTGAACCTTATTCACTCGCTCAGAAGTTCCATATATTAAGACTACGTTGGTCCCTGAAACCAGTTTGTCTAGAACTGCATCACTTTCCACATCAGCCTGAAGTCTCTTGGCTCCAGCATTGTCTCCTTGGTGAAGTATCCTCTGTACTTCCATCCAGGTTATCCACGACTTGCCACTTCTAAATACGGTACTTAGGGATATTAATATCTGTTTATAGTGAATAGACAATGTCATAGTGGCGTCCAAAAATCGAAGATAGCTTCTCTCCGGACAAACTGTCCGCCAGATGGTTTTCGGAATAATAGGAAAAAATAGCATTTACGTTTTTCCATTTTTCATTTGGTGTCGACACCTGTTTCGAATCCCTTAGTGACCCTTTTTCAGGACTACATTGAGCTATGGAATTACTCTTTATTATAAAGACTATGCTAGGGAAAATTTTGATACAAAAAATTTCGATACTCCAAAACTAATTAAAGAAAATTGATAAATGAAAACTTTAAATTCTTTGAAATATGAAGAGGAAAATTTAAGATTAATTTTTGAAAACATAAATGATTTTTTTCCCACAATGCTTCACAGAATTTCCTGAAGCTTACAATTCCATCATTTGTAGCCAGACCGACGTCGGTTTCTCAGTAATGTCATCTCCAGTTCAAAGCAGACTAATTTGTGAGGCTTATACACTCCCTCACATATTGATCTCGGACATGATTACATTTGGAGTGGCGCCTTTTCATATGACTAATTGTGGTCTCGATGCTTTTGCTGATATAAAACAACAACCAAAAATGCAGCCATTTCTATCTTCAACACATATGTGAAATTCAACACATATGTGAAAAATTTTCTTCATTCTTCTCCTTTCCTGCTTGGCATAATGTATTATAGTTGACAATGAAATTTCCATATTTTTGTTTTTTTATTTTTCGGTTTTGTCTACCAAGACATGGGTAGAATAAGGTAAAGTTGCAATTGAAACATAAACCTTGTCTTCCTAACATCTCGATGGCAGAAATCTGAAACAAATAAGATATGCTACATACGCGTGTTCTTCCTTAACCTATGTATTTTAGGACAGAATACTTGCTCTGGATTTCATTATAATCTAAAAATTGCTAGCTTAAAAGCATTTTATGTTCTATCGCTCAGCTACCATCCTAGGCCTGATTTATTTAGGATATATTCGTCCACCGCACCAGCCCTTTGCTAAAACTCTTTTAATTACTTCATTTTTTTGTATGCCAGATAGATAGGATTATTGTTTTGTATGTTACCCTAATGATGTAAGCTTGGTTTTTGTATTATAAGTAGAAAACCTTCCTAAAACTCAGGAACTACAAGAATACAAGCCCCTGCCTGAAAGTCCTGATATGGTACCTCAACAAGCTCAGGTCCACCCCTAGATCTTCCCCCCTGAAACTAATTTAGTGATTGTCCAGCTGCTCCAGCAGAAGACCAAACAGTGTCCCTGTGACTAGGAGCCATTGGACTGCTGACTAAAGAAGGAGAGGACACCTGGAACCTGAACCAATGACCCTAATCGGCCAAAAAGCAAGGAATATGTATATATGTAATATATATATATATATATATATATATATATATATATATATATATATATATATATATATACATATATATGTGTGTGGAACATCTACATACGATTGCCTTTACATATGATTGTTCCAACATCCGACGTAAAATTCGATCGAATTCTCGTCTCGACACCCGACGTCATGCTCAAACATCCGACATAGACCATACGCGGTCGTAGTTTCTTGTTTTCGCCGGTAGACGGCAGCATGTCGTAGGGACGCCAGTGAGCGTCGCTTCGGTCAGTTCTCGGTTCTTGTGCACATCGTGTGGTTGTACCCTGTTCGGTCCATTATTAACAGTGCTTATTATCTTCCTTTTTTTCATGCTTCATTTTTTATTTCAAGTATAATCATGGGTCCTAAGAAGCTTAGTTTTGGTGCAGATATTAGTAGTGGTGAGAAAAGGAAGGCAATGCTTTCATTAGAATTGAAGCAAGAAATTATAAAAAAAACATGAGTGGTGTGTGACTGTGAGTGATCTGGCTTAACAATATGGCCTGGATATGTCTACGATTTCGACGATCATCAAGCACAATGCGGCCATTAAAGCAGTCAAACCATCGAAGGGGATCACCATTATTTCAAAACGTCGCAGCACTACCCTGGAAGAGATGGAATGCCTTTTGTTAATATGGATAAAGGACAAGGAGAATGTTGGCGATACGATCACTGAAACTATCATTTGCGAGAAGGCCAGTGCTATCTATTGTGACTTGAAGGTGATGCGGGGGAGAGCTCAACCGATCGTACGATGGAGGAATTCAAGGCATCTCGTTGTTGGTTCAAAAAATTTAAGAGATGGACCGGGATTCATTCAGTTGTTTGGCACGGAGAGGCTTCAAGTTCGGACACCAAGGCTGCTAACGATTTTGTTAAGAAGTTGGAAAAGATCGCGGAGTATGAAGGCTACATAGAGCAGCAAGGTTTCAATTGTGATGAAACTGGTCTGTTTTGGAAAAAGATACCTAGTCGAACATACATCACTGCCGAAGAGAAGAAAATGCTTGGACATAACCCTATGAAGGATTGATTGACTCTTGCCCTATGTGCTAATGTCAGCAGGGACTGCAAAATAAAGTCGTTATTGGTTTATCATTCCAAAAACCCTAGGGCATTTAAGGCACATAGAGTCAATAAGGACATGCTGCATGTTTTCTGGCATGCTAATTCTAAGGCTTGGGTTACTAGGCCCTTCTTTGTTGAATGGGTAAACAAAGTTTCCGGCCCTGCTGTCAACAAGTACCTTCAGGAGAGGAATTTGCCTTTAAAGTACTTTCTTTGCTTGGATACTGCTCCCGCTCACCCCCAAGGACTCAAAGAATATATCATCGACCAGTTCAAGTTTATCAGAGTGCTGTATCTTCCACCGAACACCACCCCTATCCTCCAGCCCATGGACCAGCAAGTCATCTCTAATTTTAAGGAGGTCTACACCAAGCACTTATTTAAGCAGTGCTTTAATGTCACGGAAAGCATCAAATCAACTTTGCGTGAATTTTGGAGAAGCCATTTCAATATCGCGCACTGCTTGAAGATCATAGATCAGGCTTGGGAGGGAGTAACTCGACGGACACCGAATTCAGCTTGGAAGAAGCTTTGGCCTGATGCTGTTTCTCCCAGATATTTTGAAGGTTTTGGCCCTGAACCTGAACCTGTGCTTGCCGTAGAAGAAGACGTAGAAGAGATTGTATCCCTTGGAAAGTCCATGGGTCTGGAGGTCGATGAAGATGACATCACCGAACTCGTCAAGGAGCATCATGAAGAGCTCACCACTGAGGAACTCAAGGAGCTGCATGCCATGCAGAATGATGAGTTCCAAGCACAGTTGAGTGAGTCAGAGGACATCGAGGAGGTAGAGCATATCCTAAGTTCAGCTCCAACAAAAGAGATGTTAGCACATCATCAACACGTGGTTGACTTCATTGATAAGTATCACCCACAGAAACTTCAGGTTTGCGGTATAGTTTCGCAATTCGATGATGACGGCTTAACCCATTTCAGAAAAATTCTGAAAAGCCGTAACATGCACCTTTCTCTTAATAGTTTCTCTAAAAAATCTACAAAGCGGTCTAGTGATCGTGATGAAGAGAAAGAAAGTAAAGCAAAGAAAACTAAGATTGAAGTGAGTGATAGTGATGAAAATTAAAAATCAAAAAGAAAAAAAGAAAACATAAAAAAAATATAAAATATAAATATTAAATAAAAATAAATAAGCTAAGTTAGGTTAAAGTTCAGGTAGTGTAAGTTGGAGTAAGTTACGGTATGTTATAGCAGTCACCATCTCTACCTCCTCGCCGACCGTCCGTCTCCTCGTTTTTTATTTATTATTTCTTTATAATTATTCTTTTTTACATCTCTATTATATAATGCAATTGTATTATTGCTATGTGTAATTATGTATAGTAATTTATTAAGGAGTTATCATAAGTTTTTGGGCTGAAGAATGAATTATACAAATTACAGTGTATTCCTATGGAAACATTCGCTCCAACATACAATCGTTTTAACTAAGTCCCGGAACAAATTAAGATCGTATGTAGAGGTTCCACTGTATATATATATATATATATATATGTATATATATATATATATATATATATATATATATATATATATATTGTGAAGTCCTGTGCGAGGGAGTTCTACCCTCCAAAGGACAACTTAACAGTCATAATTCTTTTAGTTTGTTTTTCTTGGTAAAAAGCTTTGCTCTCATGGATTTCCTCGTCTATGTAACTTAAGAACAAGCCTCAACTAACAAAGGAGGTCTGGACTGCGTTACATAGACCTCCTTGGCCATTAACTTGTCAAGGCGCTTAATTCTCACCTCTTCCCAGGTCAGCCACAGAGATACGGCAGATGTGAGAATAAAGGTTCTCATAGACCGGGGCATCGAAGTCCACAAAGAAGAAGACCCCTGGTCATGATTGGCCAACACGCGGAAAAATAAGGAGGGGTCACAAGATGTCATTGGCCCTCAAAAGATGAAGACCGCCCCTGGAAGTCAAGATTACCCAATCAAGAGAAAAAGGGGATGGCCCAAAAAAATCTTCACTGCGGAGCCTAAGGCTGTGAGGGGAGAAGAGGGCAGTTCCAGTCAGGAGGCCATAGAAACAAGAAGTCCCAGGAGCCAGCCAGTGCCTGAGTCCCCCAGGAAAGGCTCTCCCCCTGAAACCTCCAAGAGGCTCGAACTCCGCCTGAGTTGAGGGCTTCACACTCCTCAGGGCGAAGAAAGGAACCACCTGCGTTGACGTCCCAAAGAACACCTGCTGTGCCGAAGTTTTTGCGAAGATAAGTACTGACACCTGTGCGAGGGAGAATTAATAAGTGCCAAAAGTTGAAAAAGGTTGCATTGATGGGAATTCCAAGGGAGTGAAGCTGGGGATAATTGTGGGGGAATAGTTTCTCGTAATAATGTGACACCCTATTCGCATCCAACATCATTTTGTTTTTCTTGTTTTATGTTACAAGTTTTCTTATGTTCAAGTAACAACAGTTTCTTTTTTTTTGTATAAAAATTGAAGTGCGAAGTGAGGGTTTTTCTTTTGTTGTCGGGGGCACATAGACAGATTGCCAACATTATTTTTCTTTTGTTTTGCGCGGTCACCCGTGCACCTTCTTTACCATAATTATTCATTTGACATTTATGTTCTGCAGTTTATTTTACTGAGTGATTTCGGAAAATAGAAATTAAGTGATACCTTCCTTCTTTTATTGTTATTTGTGCATCTGAATGTATTTGGATTGCTAGAGAGAATTAAGCTTAGTTTTGTCTTTTTCGTTTTTTTTACTGTAATCATTTCTTGATTTATTAACCATAAACTCGAAAACACATTTTGCTTTATTTGTCAATTGTAAGTTATCTCCTTAAGAGTTTTACGATCATTTTCTTTTTTTTTGTTTGACTTAAATTAAAATATTGTATTTTCGATTATTACAACAGAGTTTCTTTTGTCCGTGAGTTAGACTAAGGTTGAAACCAAATTGTTCCTACACGAATTAAAACTATTCCAACGAGGTGCAGCTCCAAAATAAATAAATGACCTCGGGTGTTTTTGAACCGTTAATAATATTAACAGGTTCAGTCATATAAAAGAAGTTTGAGTGTCAATTAGTCGCTCTGGATTGACACGAAGTCACTGTGTCAAGTGAAGAGTCCGATTGATACTTTCTTTAAAGATCGTAATCTGCACAATTACGTCACATCTTTAAAGTGGGGGCCTGTGTCCGGGATATATTTTTTTTTTACTTAACTTTTGTTCATTTTCTTTTATGTTGGAATAGAGTTTGTTTTAACTTTTGCTAATTGCTCCGGAAACAGTTTTTGTTTCGGAGTTTCTTCGGTTGGTCGGAAATTTGATTTCGAAATCAGTGTGGTGATCTTTGATCTCGGTTGTTATGCAACCTGATTTGTTGTGTTCTGTTGATTTCATAGTGTAAAATTGGCTGACCAGAAGTCTTGATTTTTTTTTTCTCTTCTTTCTCTCTTTCTTTTATCAAGCAGCAGTAAGTACATTCAAGGTTCAAGGTTCAAGGTTCTATCGTTTCAGTCATGGGAGACGAAAATTCAGATAGAGTTTCTAGGTTCCTAGAGGAACCGAATGACTTTTTGTTAAGGCAACTCTTCCCAGCAGAGCTAATTGAAGTGAGGTCACGTGCAGATTATATCCAAAATGCAGATAGAAAACAACAGATTCTAGAGGCCTTAGAGAGAGAATTTAATAGGCGTCAGGAAGAGCGTGAGTTGGAGATAGCAATTGAAGATAGGGACGAAGATAACTCCATAACTCGAGAACACTCTGTTATGGGAGGAGCAGCAGCAGTGCCAATGTTACCATCAGCCATGTCATCAAACCAGACTGCCTACCGAACTTCAAGTCCAGCTGAAGTTGAATCTCATGAAGTAGTTCAGAGGTCAGGAGAGTCGTTGAGTACGAGAATGAAATTTAAAGCAGCTGAGCTCGAAATTGACTCACTGCGAGCTCAGTTGAGGAGACAAGGTCAGGATTCAAGACCCCCAAGGGCACAACCCATGGGAGGATTTTCAGAAAAAGATATGGCGGGACTCCTTCCATCCTATGATGAAAAGAATCCTGAAGGCTTCTTCCTGTCGTTTGAGAGAGTACTGAAAAGTCACCAGATCCCAAAGGACGCCTGGGCTCGCCTGTTGCCCATAAAGTTAACCGGGAAAGCAGTGGATGCGTACAATGCGGTATCCGACCCTGTTGCACACGATTATCGCCGGGTAAAGGCCTGGATCTTGAAAGTTTTCGAACTTGTGCCTGAGGCTTATCGCCAGAAGTTCAGGAACTTGAGAAAAGGATCAGAAAACTATGCAGAATATTGGAGACAAATGAAGATTAGCCGTGACAGGTGGGTGGAGGCCTCTCTTGGAAATAACAAGACTTTCGACAGGATAATGGAGCTCATGGGATTAGAACAGTTTCTGCTAATGTTGCCACCAGCCACTCGGCAATATATCGAAGATCGACATATCACTGACCCTGATGAGGCTTCTATACTGGCAGATGAGTATACACTGAGGGAAAAGATCAGGGGCTCTTCTGGCTCAAGATGGTGCCCTCCTTCATTTCAGCCAAACCAGCCTTCCAGGCCATTTCGGGGTAATTGGAGCCCCAGGGGGCCGGCACCATCGTATCCTCCATCAGAGAAAGGAGTAGGCGGAAACCCTACACATGGCAGTGCTAAAAACACTGGAAGTAAGAACAATGGAGCCTACCCTTCGGCTCCCCAAGTAAGACAGTGTTCCTATTGTCACAAACTCGGACATGACGTTAGCTGCTGCTGGCTCAAAGGAAATTATGGACCAGGGGGAAAGAAGTTCTCTAATCAAAATCACAAGAGGGACGACCAAGCACTTAATGTTAATGAGGTTATGAGAAGACAGACATCATGCCAAGGGATGATGAAGAAGAGAGACATGGCCATAAGGCAAGGACAGGAAGCCTTCATTCATGCAGGATCTGTGTCTCTGCAGGACCAAGGTACCAAGCCTGTACAGATAAGGATTATGCGTGATACTGGAGCTGAGCAGACTGTCTTGCACAGAGCAGTCTTACCCTTCGATAAATCGTCCACCTTGGGAGAAAGTGTCATGGTTCGCTACATTAAGGGAAGAGAGGAATTGCCCTTATATGCAGTGACTTTAAGCTCTTCTTTTATTTCCGGTACATTTCCAGTTGCTTTGGTGGATGAGGAACCCATGCAAGGGGTACAGTTATTGTTAGGAAATGACATAGCTGGACAACGATGTTGCACAGCATCATGTCAAATTCATGCTGACAAGAATGAAGGGGAGGTGAAGATTGAACAAAATGAATATCCAGCATGTGCTATTACCCGTGCTAGTACCACTCAACAGAAAAAGGACAGAGATAATGTTCCTACCGGAGCGCTTGTGGGTACTTTTCCCCAAATGCTCAGGGGAGTGGTGCAGCCTGGTTTATTATGTTCAGAATACTCGAGGGAGTCGCTCATTGAGGCTCAGAAACAAGACTCAGAACTTGCAAGGATAAGGGATGAAGCTGGATCCCTGAGCGAACTCGAGGCTGAACCCTCTGGTTACTATTTAAAGGATGATGTCCTAATGCACAAATGGCGGCCTAAGAAAGTGCCTGCTGATGCTGAATGGACCATTCTATATCAGGTGGTAGTGCCACCACAGTATCGAGAGGAGATTTTACGGTTGGCTCATGAACAACCAATGGGAGGACATTTAGGAGTACGCAAAACGCGTGAGAAAATTTCCCGGGAATTTTATTGGCCAAATTTGAACAGAGGAGTTGCAGAATATTGCCGTAGTTGTCACTCGTGCCAAGTGATAGGTAAAAAGGATCCAAATCATCGAAAGGCACCATTGCAACCCATCCCCGTGGTGGAAGAACCCTTCTCCAAGATCATCATGGACATTGTCGGACCTCTGCCAAAGACAAAGAAGGGAAACACCCATTTGTTGACGCTAATGTGTGCGTCGACGCGCTTCCCTGAAGCGTACCCGTTGCGGACAGCGACGAGTCCCAATGTGTCGCGGGCTCTGGTACAGTTCGTGACCACATTCGGGTTACCAAAGGTTATTCAAACTGACAGAGGTAGTGTCTTCATGTCGAAAATCTTTGAAGGCACCCTTAAGGAGTTAGGAGTGCAGCACATTATGTCCTCTGCTTATCACCCACAGTCTCAAGGTGCTTTGGAAAGGTTTCATGGCACGCTCAAAAATGCATTACGTGCATACTGTGAAGACCAGAAAACACGAGATTGGGACACAGGCGTGCCGTTCTTGTTGTTTGCTATCCGAGATTCATGGCAAGAATCTCTGGGGTTTTCCCCCTTCCAGCTGGTCTTTGGACATCAAGTGCGTGGACCTCTCAAACTTTTGAGGGAGATATGGACCCATGAGGAACAAAGTACTAATGTGCTAGACTATGTGGTGAAGTTCCGACAACACTTGCACGAGGTCTGCCAATTGGCTCATGAAGAAATGAAGAAGTCTCAAGAAAAAATGAAAGCCTGGTATGACCAAGCAAACAGGACAGAAGCACGACAATTCCAAGTGGGAGATGATGTGCTCATCTTTCTACCTGTGCCTGGTAGTCCCTTAGCGGCCAAGTACCAGGGGCCATATAAGGTCGTGAAGAAGCTCAGCGAATTGGATTATGTGGTAGGGACACCGGACCGAAGAAAGGAACACCAGGTGTGTCACGTCAACATGATGAAACCATATGTTGTTCGGAATACCAGTGGTAATGCCACTGCCCAAAACTCATCACCAGTCACTGTGCCTGTTCATGTATCAGTAATAAGGAGACAGGTACAGCAAACAGAAGAGGAGGAAGACCAGAACCCTCAAGGTGAAGAAGAGGAGGAAGAACAGGATACTTCTGGGGAAGAAGAGGAAAAAACCAGTTTCAAGGGCATGCCACTCGAAGCCCGACTTAAGAATTCGGAGGTTCTCAGAGACTTCAAGACCAAGGTCTCTCACCTAGCTCCCCAGCAGCAAGAGGATGTCCAAGCTTTAGTGGAAGAGTACGCAGTGCTGTTCCCTGATGTTCCCAGCCGGACAAATGTAATGGAGCATGATGTGGACGTGGGAGATGCACGCCCAGTCCGTCAACACGCGTACAGAGTATCACCAAAGAAGAGAGAACTGCTTGGGAAAGAAATTGATTACATGCTCGAGCAGGGGATTATTAGGAAGAGTTCCTCACAGTGGAGTTCACCGTGTGTGTTAGTGGAAAAGCCTGATGGTGGAGTCAGATTCTGTACTGACTATAGGAAGGTGAACAACGTCACAAAGCCAGATTCTTTTCCCTTGCCACGTATTGATGACTGCGTGGATACCATCGGGAATGCTAGATATATCACCAAGTGTGATTTGTTGAAGGGATATTGGTGTGTTCCGCTCACTGAGAGAGCCAAAAGGGTTTCAGCTTTTGTAACACCTCAAGGATTATTTGAATATAATGTGATGCCCTTTGGGATGAGAAATGCTCCTGCGACATTCCAGCTGATGATCAACAGTCTGGTACAGGACATAGAAGGTGTTGTCGCATATATGGATGACATTGTTATCTACAGTGACTCTTGGAAAGAACACCTGAAGAGACTAAAAGCCCTTTTCCAGAGTTTAGCAGAGGCCAACTTGACAATCAACCTCTCCAAGTGTGACTTTGGACAGGCGACAGTCACCTACTTGGGTCATATAGTAGGTCGAGGATCTGTTCGCCCAGTACAGGCAAAGGTTGAGAGCATTCAACAATTTCCAGTCCCGCAAAGCCGCCGAGCATTGCGTCGGTTCTTGGGAATGACCGGCTATTACAGAAAGTTCTGTGAGAATTACTCTACCATTGCTTTGCCTCTCACTAATCTTCTCAAGAAGAATAACAAGTATGTTTGGTCTAACCATTGTCAAGACGCATTTGACTCCCTGAAGAGGTTGCTAAGTCTATCACCGGTGCTGAAAGCACCAGATTTTGACAGAGAATTTGAAGTAGCAGTAGATGCCAGTGATCATGGGGCTGGTGCAGTCTTATTGCAGGAAGATGATCAAAACATGAAACACCCTGTGGCATACTTCTCTAAGAAATTTAACCGGCATGAAAAGAACTATGCCACTGTAGAAAAGGAGCTATTGGCTTTAGTACTTGCCGTAGAACATTTCTCTATTTACCTTCAATCTAATTCATTGCCCACTAACATCTTTACAGATCACAATCCCTTAACATTCTTGCATGCAATGAAAAACAAGAACCGCAGATTACTCAAATGGAGTCTACGGCTACAAGAAGTAAATTTGAACATTTTGCATATTCCAGGGACTCAGAACATTCTAGCAGACTGTCTTTCAAGGATGAATTAGAGTTGGGGCGTATGAAAGTAATTTGGGAATAGTTATAACTGTCATTTGATTATTTTTTTTTCCAGTTTTCTTTTTTTTTGTTTGTTAGTTGTAATTTCACCTTTTTCGTGAGAGCCAAGCTGTGAGTTCAGTTACAGATTAGATGGGAGACGATTTCCTTTTCATTGAGCAGGAAATCTTTTTTTTAAGGGGGGAAGTGTGAAGTCCTGTGCGAGGGAGTTCTACCCTCCAAAGGACAACTTAACAGTCATAATTCTTTTAGTTTGTTTTTCTTGGTAAAAAGCTTTGCTCTCATGGATTTCCTCGTCTATGTAACTTAAGAACAAGCCTCAACTAACAAAGGAGGTTTGGACTGCGTTACATAGACCTCCTTGGCCATTAACTTGTCAAGGCGCTTAATTCTCACCTCTTCCCAGGTCAGCCACAGAGATACGGCAGATGTGAGAATAAAGGTTCTCATAGACCGGGGCATCGAAGTCCACAAAGAAGAAGACCCCTGGTCATGATTGGCCAACACGCGGAAAAATAAGGAGGGGTCACAAGATGTCATTGGCCCTCAAAAGATGAAGACCGCCCCTGGAAGTCAAGATTACCCAATCAAGAGAAAAAGGGGATGGCCCAAAAAAATCTTCACTGCGGAGCCTAAGGCTGTGAGGGGAGAAGAGGGCAGTTCCAGTCAGGAGGCCATAGAAACAAGAAGTCCCAGGAGCCAGCCAGTGCCTGAGTCCCCCAGGAAAGGCTCTCCCCCTGAAACCTCCAAGAGGCTCGAACTCCGCCTGAGTTGAGGGTTTCACACTCCTCAGGGCGAAGAAAGGAACCACCTGCGTTGACGTCCCAAAGAACACCTGCTGTGCCGAAGTTTTTGCGAAGATAAGTACTGACACCTGTGCGAGGGAGAATTAATAAGTGCCAAAAGTTGAAAAAGGTTGCATTGATGGGAATTCCAAGGGAGTGAAGCTGGGGATAATTGTGGGGGAATAGTTTCTCGTAATAATGTGACACCCTATTCGCATCCAACATCATTTTGTTTTTCTTGTTTTATGTTACAAGTTTTCTTATGTTCAAGTAACAACAGTTTCTTTTTTTTTGTATAAAAATTGAAGTGCGAAGTGAGGGTTTTTCTTTTGTTGTCGGGGGCACATAGACAGATTGCCAACATTATTTTTCTTTTGTTTTGCGCGGTCACCCGTGCACCTTCTTTACCATAATTATTCATTTGACATTTATGTTCTGCAGTTTATTTTACTGAGTGATTTCGGAAAATAGAAATTAAGTTATACCTTCTTTCTTTTATTGTTATTTGTGCATCTGAATGTATTTGGATTGCTAGAGAGAATTAAGCTTAGTTTTGTCTTTTTCGTTTTTTTTACTGTAATCATTTCTTGATTTATTAACCATAAACTCGAAAACACATTTTGCTTTATTTGTCAATTGTAAGTTATCTCCTTAAGAGTTTTACGATCATTTTCTTTTTTTTTTTGTTTGACTTAAATTAAACTATTGTATTTTCGATTATTACAACAGAGTTTCTTTTGTCCGTGAGTTAGACTAAGGTTGAAACCAAATTGTTCCTACACGAATTAAAACTATTCCAACGAGGTGCAGCTCCAAAATAAATAAATGACCTCGGGTGTTTTTGAACCGTTAATAATATTAACAGGTTCAGTCATATAAAAGAAGTTTGAGTGTCAATTAGTCGCTCTGGATTGACACGAAGTCACTGTGTCAAGTGAAGAGTCCGATTGATACTTTCTTTAAAGATCGTAATCTGCACAATTACGTCACAATATATATATATATATATATATATATATATATATATATATATATATATATATATATATATATATATATATAGGGGTAAGCGGGCCAATTTCTGGACAAGGGCTCTTCATTTACTGAAGTCAGTACTGTAGACCTCTACGTAAACATGTGGCCACACAAATTTCCCCTCTTAGACTTATCATACTTTACTTTATGTCATATAAGTTAATACTGCCTTTACATAATTTGGGCTGTGTGCGTGGGATTCATTGTACTTTATAATACTTGGGTATATTTTTCTTTAAAGAGTATTTGAGTATCGGGTCAAAAGATAATTATGGGGTCGTGATAGGTCCCGCTATGGGGAGTTAAAAGTATTGATTATCTCAGAAGTTTCACGAGAGTAGGTTGAACTCAGTAACATAGGTAAGTGATTGTAGGGAGTGTATATTTTATTCTTGTGCTTTGAAGGTGAAGATCTTCATTTTTAATAATTGCATCACTGCTCCCTTTCCTGCTTTCAGCATAATTGTCTTTAAAGAAATTTCCTATCCAGCATCTCACTAGGGTTCGAGATAGAACTTAATAGTGAAGCAGCTTTAGTAATTACAAATATAAAGTAGAGTCTTAAAAGATTTCGTGTGGAGTTAATTTCTGTGGGCAGAAGAAGAAGAATCTTGCCTCGAGGAAGGTTTACGAATTGCATCGCCATATGTATTTTCCCTGTGTTGTGTGCTAGAGCGTTGGTGCTCCTATCCTCTGGAGTAAATTTTTGTTGCCTGTTGTAGGGAGGCATTCCGGAACACAGTTCCTCACTTCTTCAAAAACATTTCTCAACACGATTGGTCCTTCGAACCAGATCTGTCACTTTTCACTAAGGATCATTAACATTTTCTAAATCTTAATATAAATCAGCTTGATTAAACACTTTGAGTTACCTAGGTATATCATGTCAACTCACACACGCCAGCCAGATTGTAGAATGTGTACGGCCCAGACTTTAGTTGGAAAGAGAGATGTGCAGTCTTTTAATTCTATTGTATTTAGCATGCGCTTAAGGAAAAATAGCGTAAACAGGTTCATTTGTTGTTTGAAGAACCTTTACAATTTTAAGTAGGATCTTTGTTTTTTTTTCTATCAAATCCGTTTCACCAATCTGTTCATTCAAGGTGGCGGGCATTGTTCATATAACTCCAACCAGAAAGTTCTGAGTTGCTTGAACTATAGCAGGGATGGGGAAACTGCGGCTTTCTGGATCATCAGGTATTTCTGCTTTGGCAGTGAATATCATGTTTAAAATCATTCTATGTACACATGCACATATGTAGGCCTGCATACACAGACAAAAAAACGTTATCTGTGTTCAGTGATATTCCTCTCAGAGAATGGAAACAATTATTCTTTGAATTCAGTGAATATTAGTTTATTACAAATAGCAGTTTTCCCTCGTCAGCTGCAACCGCTGTTGCAGATGACAAGGAAAAACTGCTAGTTGCAATAAGTGAGTGAGTTATTTTACGTATGATAGATGAAGAGTTCCTGTTTTGTCCATCTCCTTACTGTGTTCTGTGTTAGTTCTGGATAAATCAACAGTTTGCAGAGATTTAGTGAAAAAAAAATATTATTTCATTCGTGCTCTAACTAATTCTTAATTGTATGAACAACAGCTTTGCTTTATGCAACCTTTACGAAAGAACACGGGGAACAGACCTTTTAACAATTTTAAAAAGCAATATCACCAAGAAATACTAAATTTTACTTCGTTATACGATAAGTGTATGCACTGATGGACGGTGCTTCACCTATGGTGGCTAAACACTTGGGATTTATTGAACATCTTAAGAAAGCAAATAATATACGTTTTCAATGAAAACAATTAACATTGTGTTTTAACATATAAAATTTTTTTTTACAAGGATGTTGCATTTTTATTAGATGTGATTGTATTAAAATCACACATAATTGCCTATATCAAATACTTAAAAATGTTATATTCTTGATGTTTATATGCTCTCTTTTCTATAAAATTAATATTATCTAATTCATCACCTGAATGCAAAGAATCTACTTACTTAACTAAAGTAATTTGCAAATGGCAGGCTTTCGATATTATTCATTTACTTATTAGTTTGAAAACTACTTACAAAACTAAATGAAATATTTGAAAATTTGGTTCTCAATTTCCTTCTTTTACTGATTACCTGTATAAAAAGTACTTAATTAATTAAAATATTTGAAAATTAATACTTTCATATTTTATAAACCTGTCATTCTTTCATTAGATTACTAATAAATTACTTAAAGAATAAAATAACCTCCAAAATTCTATATGGCATTAATGAGCAATAAGGAATTGTAATAATGGGCTTCATCCAAAAAAAGACTCCCCATCCCTGAACTAGAGTTTATTTGCGTTGTTCCGACGTCTGTGCTCACTGCTCTAGTCTGTTTGATCTGCTCAACTACTTTTGACATTCATCTTTATTTTTAATAATTTTATACATCGGTTTATCTTCCCTTATGCGCCTTAATTTTCCAACCACGTGTCAGTAAGCCTAGCACGTGCCTTTGTCCACCAGAGCGATTGGCACACCATATATTTTTAGTTCTCTAAAATTGAACGTAGAAACATTTTCTTGATAAGTCCATTTCATTCCACGTGTTTATTCCGAGCTGTTGGATATTGTCCATATCTCCAGCTAGAGAGTACCGAGGTACTAGAACTTGGGTATTTTATTTACTGTTAGGAAATATCGTGTATACTGTGTGTTCTGTTTTACTGCATATTGTTCTTTCTTAACTCGATAGTTTAATTTGTAACTTCATTGTTTGCCACTTACACAGGCAGCATTGATTATGTTTTATCTTCTTCGTGATTGTAATTTTATGTTTTACCCTCTTCGTGAGAGTAATTTTATGTATATCCTCTTTGTGAAATTATAGAGGAGGGAGGCGTTGGAGTCATGTCTTCCTACATGCTTGGTATTCTGGATCTTTTTGTTGGGCTTCTACCATTCATTGTAATTCAATCCCAGGTAAATGGTGGCCAATGTGTTTCTTGACAGGGCATTGGTAACAGGACTAATTTTACGAGGGTCGTGTTGAAGGTTGCAGTTGTATTCAGCCATGGCGGAGAGATGTCGGCGTTGACGGGACAATCAGGTGTCAAACTATCGAATGAAGGCATACATCAGAGGTATATGGTCCGTACGAATGACGAAGGGCGTACCTTCTAAGAAGTGATGAAAGTGATGGACAGCCCAATGCCTCACTAGCAATTTTTGGTCGAAGGTAGAGTGGCCGGATTCTACCGTTGACTACCTGCTTGAGTACAGCATCAATAGTGATGTCGCTAGCATTGGTGGACCGAAAAGTGAGAGCAAAATTGGTTGATGGACATTCTTTAAGTTGCAGAAGGCCTTTTCTTGAAGGAGACCCCACTTCAGGCATAGATAGGTCAAGAGTGGCAGCAATAGGTGGCAAGAACCTGTGATAATAGTTGATCATGCTCAAGAATTCTTGCAGTGCTTTGACAGTCAAGGATGTTGGGAAGTTCTGAATGGCTGCTACCTTCTCAGTGAGAGGATGGACGCCTTCAGGAGTGATGCTTTCCCTAAGGATGATACTGTTCTGTTGTAGGCAGTCGAGAATGAGGCCTAGGTGACGGAGGTGTTTCTCTTTGGAGGAAGAGAACACAAGTATGTCATCCACGTAACATACGCATATGGAGAGGGCCCCTAAGATGACATCCCTGAAGTGTTGAAAAGTGACCACAGTATTACAAAGACCAAAACAGGAGTAATTAAAGGGGAGTGGTGATGTCGGTTGTAAGGATGGTGTGCTGGGTTCATGGGCACCTGATAATACCTCTTCAAGAGGTCGAGTGTGGAGAAAATCTTTGCTTTATGCAAGTAGGAGGTAATGTCGGCGATGTTGGGGAAGGAGTAGTAATCCGGTCCTGTCTGCATGTATTCCCCACAAGGGTGCAAGGAGCCCCCTTTCTTTAGGTCGATGTGTAAGGACTACAACCGTGAACTTAAGGCCTTTTGGCCAAATTCTACTTCTTCCATTTCAGCAAACGTTTGCTTAGTGGCTGCCAAACGATCCGGGGCTAAACACCTGGATGTTGCAAACATTGGGGGCCAAGTTGTCTTGATATGGTGATAGATACCATGCTTAATGGTAACCGTAGGTGTTTAGAGAAGTTCAGGAGATAAGACTTCCGGGTACGATATGAGGAGGTGGCTGTAGGCCTATGTGGGTGCTCAGATCTGGAGTGCAAGGTAGGAGGGGCGGGTTGAAGCGGTGTTGATGAGCACGGGTCCATGTTGAATAATTGTTGATGTCCCACATCAACCTGGAGTTGGAAATATGCGAGGAAATCTGCACCGAGTAGTGGCAATTTTACGTCGGCAACGAAGAATTTCCAAAGATATTTGGCATTCCTAATCAATAGTGCAGTGGTTCCCAACCTGTGGTACGCGTACCACTAGTGGTACGCGAGGGCCTTCCAGGTGGTACGCGAACACTTTCGGGGTCATGAACGATTTTTAGTTATATTTTACTTCACAAAGATGTGTACTGCCCAACACAAGATAATCTGGCAACGATTTGCAACTGTTGCCACACGCCACCCACTGGTCCCAGCGGCCCACCGTTAAATTAGGTCCTCCACTAACTCTCCGAAGTTGTTATCATGCTTGAACCGAGTTATCAGAATCATTAATTTCGTCAAAACATCCGCCCTGAATACTCGACTGTTCAAGCTCCTCTGTGAAGATTTTGGCTCTGACCACATCTGTCTCCTCTACCACACAGAGGTGCGCTGGCTCTCCCGGGGTAATACGACGAGGCGTCTCTTTGAACTGAGAGATGTACGCCTCGTATTCTTCAAGGAAAAGGAACACGATTTTCAGAAAGATCTGGAGGACGAGGAGTTTATCTCAAGGTTGGCCTACCTGTCAGACATTTTTGGAGCCCTCAACCACTTAAACTTGTCGTTCCAAGGGCCCGACTGCACTGTCACAGAGTTCATCTCGAAGCTGGGAGCGTTTGTCCGGAAGCTGGATCTGTGGATGAAGAACGTGGAGAGCAAACGCTACGGAATGTTCGAACTTCTGACTACCCTTGAGAGGGAGCCCACTGATGAATTTGTCCAAGAAATCGTCCATCACCTCTCACTGCTCAAGACTGAATTGAAGCATTACTTCCCGGACGTGACATGTTGTGCCTATGTCGCCAATCCGTTCTACGTTGATCCAGCCGATCTGCCTGTTGGGACCGGGGAACAAGAGGAACTCATAGATATCCAGGCTGACGAGACAGCAAAGACGAAGCACAAAGAATCCTCTCCTTTAAACTTCTGGGTGAGCATGGCCTCCTCGTACCCGACGCTAGCTCGTCACGCTGTTCCCCAGCTACTGATTTTCCCCTCGATGTGGGAGTGCGAGCAGGGGTTCTCAGCCTTCATGGCCATCAAGTCGAAGAGCCAGAACTGTCTTGCTGCGCCCGGGCATGATTTCCAATGTGCTGTGAGCAAAGTCATGCCCCGCATTGACCAGCTGGTGGAGAAGAAGCAGATACAGCCCTCGCATTGAGTTGTTGTTTTCTTAGTTAATGTGCGTGTTCTATTCTTACAATTATAGAAATAGAGTGGTATCTGATCGAATTTAGTTTCTCTGGAACCAGGTGGTACGCGGCGACTGTACGGGACCTCCAAGTGGTACTCGATCACAAAAAGGTTGGGAATCACTGCAATAGTGAGAATGTCTCATACCCGTAGATGGGGATCTCAAATCCCTTGGCAACTACCATGTGGATGCAAGTAGGCTTAGAATGACTATGTTGTGTCCTGGAGAGTGACTTTGGTAGAGGGGAGCAGCAAGTACCAGTGTTTACCCAAATACCCACACATCAATAACTGCATCATGTCGCCAATCCACCGCATTCACATCAGCATTGATCGGGGTTGAGATCTTGTCCTCTTTATCAGTAGTATGCTGTAGGTATTGATGGAGGTCATGTAGTGGCTGTCCATAAGGGTGTCGACTTTGGTCATCATGTCCTTCATGGGCAAGGTATCGACATCAGGGATGGGTGCATACAGGTTTGGGTAGGCGTCACACCCAAATGCACGAAGTAGGTTCACTTCCTGAGGAGAGCCATTGGTGGCAGGTTGCAGGCGAGTGATATTGGTCATTTTGGGACCCCAATGGCTGTTGAGAAAACCAAAAAAGATTGGCTATATGGGCAGCTGGTAATGGGGAGTACTGCTCCACGAGGTATTTTTTAAGGGAGTTATATTTACTTGAGGGGTCCCCTCGGTCGCAAAGCTTAACAAAGATTTCTGGGAATGTGTCCTGGGAGATTGCCAGGAAGACATAATCTGCATTGCTGCTTGAGTGAGTCATGCCCTTAATGAAAAACTGAAATTTGGCACCCTGGAACCAGGCGAGTGTTTCTCCACTGGCAAAAGGTGGCAGTTTCATTGAGGCTGGGTGT
>NC_090725.1:202606231-202616231 GCF_036898095.1 Palaemon carinicauda | reverse complement strand
ATATATATATATATATATTATATATACATATATATACACACACACACATATATATATATACATATATATATATATATATATATATATATATATATATACATATATATATATATATATATATATATATATATATATATATATATATATATATATATATATATATATATATATATATATATTACGTCGAACCCTGGTCTCTCAAGTAAGAGGCAAGATTACTACCAGTTAACCCAACAGAAACCATAAAAGAAGTTGAAACCTAAGTACTATCAGTGCTTCAAAAGTTTCGCGCTGAAGCTACTGCTTTACAGACTAGCGAGTTTTAACTAGTTTTCAGACCCACCAACGGTCCCAATTAATAGCATTTCCTTTAATTTAGCCCTTGTGAGTAAACATAATGGAAATTAGCATACAGTTATTTGTCCAATGAAAATGAACTTCTCCTTGATAGGAGGTAAAAGGAGAGCAAATGTAAAACAGATAATTTGATGTCAAAGAAATACATGGAGAAAGTGACCATATGATACGATAAGAAATTCAGAAGCACACTTCCGTCTTTTCTGAACGAACGCAAGATTGAATAAACGAATATCTTATCAATTAAAAAAATAATGAATGATATACAGATATGTAAAATTATGTTTGAGTGGAGAACAATAATGGCTGCGTCAATATAGATATTAAAAGAATGACGCTGACCCTTTTTCTCCCTCGGCATTCGGCTGCTCAGTCATTGCCCATTGGAGTGGAATGTCTGCTTTTGGCACCGGCACCTAATTACAAACAGATATTCCATTTACCGTATTGTCAATACGGAATGAAATTTGTTATGAGTAATATAGCTTACGTGACGAAGACTAAGCCAAAATTGTCCAAAACACCTATTGTAATCAATGAAAATACTATAAAAACTTTCCTTTAAACCTATGAATGAATAATTAATTATTACTAGGGATAGGTTAAAGAGAAAGCTGTGTCGCCTCGAAATTTACATAATGTATGAGTTTTACTGAGGGAGCCCATTTTTTTATTGCAGAAGAAATAGGGAATATCCTGGAATGATTTGCATATATTTTCATACATTTTAAACGTCCAAAGATAACCTGGATGTAAATTGAATGTTTACTTTATGCAAATTGATATAGCAGCGTCATTACTCTTATTAATGGATCAGACTAAGGACTGGTATTGTTTAAATAGAGGTAATCTTGTTTGACGGAGAAATTGATTTTCATTCAGGGAAAATCGGATTTAAGATTCTTTGATTGGAAGAGCTCCCATTGAAGAGCAAACAAATGTTTCCAGCGCTTGAGTTACTGTGGAGATATAATAGGCTACCTGAGAACATAGGAAGAACAACACACAGGCATTTTACTTTTCATTTGTCTGACAGAATTTAGAAAAGAATAGCTAGCTTTATTACAGACAATGATAACCAGATTGTGTCTGTAATATAAATAGGTTTTCTTTAAGTAAGTTTATAAGAGAAGAATTGTTTTGTAATTAATGATCAATATCAAGTGAGGGAGAGAGAAAGTTGAGAATACCATCATGCTTCATAGAATCCAATCGCGTTTTTTTTTCAGAAGGCTTTCAGGATCAAGTAATGCTAATTTCATATCTCAAAATGATAACTGAATAAAATTGCACGAAATACATTTGAATAATAACATTAAAGAAGGATTTCAATAGAAATAGAACCAAAAGAAAGCCGCCTTTGTCGAAGTGAACAACACAACTGATGAAACGAAATCGATAAGAACTTGAAGTCTCGACACAAATATTGTGAGAACAATGCAAAGGAAACTCAGTAGGCGACTGCTGTCCGAGTTTTCTAGAATTGGAGAGGGTCTTGGATATGTGAAGGTTTATGAAGGTTTCCACTAATAATCCGAATCAAGATATGCAAAACAGAGAATATTTAAATAATAACTTTTACTAAAGGAGGGATATGAAAATAAGAATTGTTTTACAATTAAGATAAGTTTCAGAAAGGGAAATGCAGAAGACGTAATATCTAAAACGGCCCCTTTTGGTTTTTTATTAAAAGAAGACCGTTTATATGAAAATATCTCAAATTAAAAATAATTTTCATTTGTTCTTGGTACTGGAGAAATTTTCTTAGCATAATGCTTGGCATTCATATTTCACAAGATGCAGAACTGTTGGAGGAACAGGGTGAGATAGACATTTCAATGGTATGAAAACATTGTTATGAAACAACCATTTCCATTTTCTTAGAAAGGAGGGCGTGAATTTAGAGATATGTAAGATCTTTCTCTCATGCACATGAAGTTGGTTCAGACAGCATGGGGGATCAGATTAGTGGTGGTGGATGGGAAGATCTTAGACTTAAGATTCTTTGATTGGAAGAGCTCCCATTGAAGAACAAACAAATGTTTCCAGCGCTTGAGTTACTGTGGAGTTATCCATCTACCAACTCTGAAGATGACGAAGATCCTTAGCCATAGCTGAAAAAAAAGAAGAAAAAAAAATCTACGATGGGATCTATATCTTCAAGGGGATATAGGACTATGCCTGGATTTTCTTTGAAAATCCAACAAACTTTCCACCCCAATCAGCTCCAAAGAAATAATACCACCCAATAAGTCTTGACCTTCCACTGAGCAATTACTTGTACCTATGACCTTCATCCAATTCCCTCTACCTTGCACATACTCCTATGCATAACTTGAACCGAGGGAGAGTGCCAAGGCAATCATTACAGGCAAGGTTAATCAAGAGAATGAACACGTTTGTATCAGGGGATTGCTTTGAATTTGTTGTCATGGAAGCTGTCAAGGACATCAAAAGGTATTAAGGTGTCGGCCTCCTCATGCTCATGACCTTTGAAAACTTTTATAATTGTATGAGAACTTTCACTGATGTGTAGTAAGCAAGCTCTACTTACTTCATGGATTCTTCGAAGTGCTCCAATAAAATTTTAGTTAGAAGTTCACAAAGCTACACCTTCATCTTAGATGATGATAGTAGGTCCTTGAGTGGTATGGTTCTAATGGTCATTTCATCATGTATATATAACTAGCAGCAGAAGTTGCTCTTTTCACTCTTACCTTTGTCTTCATACTGTCTTTAACTTAGTGGTCAAAGAGTATTCTTGCCTCATGATATCCACTTGATATTCTGCTGATTTGTGTGGTAGAAGCTTCCTAAAGAGGGCATATCTTTTACATGGCAGGTGTCATTTTTATGCATTACATCACCACCATTGAACCAATTATCTGCCCACGATCAGTTGAACTGGCATTTCACACGTCAAACTTGTTACAGATAGAGCAATAGCTACTCCCTCAATGATGTGCATATGTTTGCTTTGTCAGTGCAAAGGAGCAGGGAGCCATCCGCAGCAAACATTGGTCATGACACCATAACCAACCGTACTCACCTACTGTAACTTGTTGTTTGAGAACCAACTCTGGTTGAGATAGCTGACTAGCCATAAACCGTGCTATCAGCTGATGTATTTCAATTAATTTGATAGGTTTGTTACCAACAAATATACTGGTCTTGTCTACCCAGTTGGAGAATTTCTTCAGTTTCTATTTTTTAATCTTGTCCCAGATGGATATTATGGGCAAAATCTATTCACGAGAGTCAGGAGAGGAGGTGATCTGGAGCCATCCACTTATATTAATCTATTTTGATTATCACATCTTATTAACCGGTGGAGATTCTACGATAAACGTTGCAAGACCAGTCATTCCGGGAAATATTTGTAATCATGATAGTAAAGTATGATATCCCACATACATATATATATATATATATATATATATATATATATATATATATATATATATATATATATATATATATATATATATATATATATATATATATATATATACACATATATATATATATATATATATATATATATATATATATATATATATATATATATATATATATATTAGAGAGAGAGAGAGAGAGAGAGAGAGAGAGAGAGAGAGAGAGAGAGAGAGAGAGAGAGAGAGAGAGAGAGAGAATTTACGAACAGTTCATGATGAGTTAACGAACAGTTCATGAGCAGTTCACGACTACTGCGTGACAGTGGCGCTCATGTTGGTGTGGGGGTTTATATAGAGCTTCCTGGACACTGCTCACTATTCAAGAGGTCACCAGCGAAGAGTCAACATGCCTAAAACCAAGCTGACAAGAGGAAGAGGAAAGCAGAGAGGGCCGTTTCCCTTTGCCTACACATTCACCGAATAGTCTGGCCTATTCTTTACAGATTCTCCTCTGTCCTCCTACACCTGACAACCCTGAGATTACCAAACAAATCTTCTTCACTCAAGGGGTTCACTACTGCGCTATAATTGTTCAGTGGCTACCTTCCTCTCGGTAAGGGTAGAAGAGACTCTTTAGCTATGATAAGCAGCTCTTCTAGGAGAAAGACACTTCAAAATCAAACCCTTGTTCTTTAGTCTTGGGTAGTGCTATAGCCTCTGTACCATGGTCTTCCACTGTCTTTGGTTAGAGTTCTCTTGCTTGAGGGTACACTCCGGCACACTATTCTATCGACTCTCTCTTCCTCTTGTTTTGTTAAAGTTTTTATAGTTATATAGGAAATATTTATTTTAATGTTTTTACCGTTCTTAAAATATTTTCTTTTTCTTGTTTCCTTTCCTCTCTGGGCTATTTTCCCCGTTGGGGCCCCTGGGCTTATAGCATCTTGCTTTTCCAACTAGGGTTGTAGCTTAGCAAATAATAATAATAATAATAATAGTAATAATAACAATAATAATAATAATAAAACTGACCAGGGGTTGGAGAGGCCCCGTTTTTATATGGCCTGGCCAAGTCGGCATGACGCCGTCCGAATTGCGCAAACTCGTTGTGCCAATACGGAAAGTGCGCAAACTATGCCAAACTATGCGCAAGCTATGCGTGAACTCATCGTGCCAGTTCGTGTCAGTGTGGACACTGATGGGCACGCATTCGTGAACTATTCGTGAACTCGTTGTGAACTCATTGTGAACTATGCATGAACTAGCCGTGAACAGTGCGGGAGCCTCCCAGTTTGTGCCTCAAAATGGCACGACTTGCCATGGCAAATTCGCGGCCAAAAGTCGTGCAAGTGTCAGCCTGGCATAATTCTTGAAAGGCCTTAATGTCGATGATTCAAGTTTTTACCCAAATAACACTTTTCATATATCAGTCGTTGGAGAGCTAAGGAATAGCTGCAAATAAAGCTGGGCCATGTTATGAGATCATAACTAGACTAAAATGACGAAAAGCTCTAGTTTTAAAGGGAAATCCATTGAAGAAATGATTAGACCGTCCAACTGCAAGTTATGGACGTCTTCATCAAGGGAATACGAGAGCCTCCACTGAACCCTCTATGAAGGCCAATTTTTGGAGATACACATTGAATACCTTGCTATTAAGGACTTATGTTTTTCAAATTTTTTCCTTTCAGTTATTTTTTTGCTTGCCAATAAGCTATAAAATCTGTTGCTTCTGTATTTTCTTAATCCGCTTTTTAATGAAGCGGTGTATTCCTCAACTAGAGACAGTTTTACTACATTTTCCCCTCCTTGCTGTCCAGCTTATTTTAACTTTTACTTCATAGTGCAACTGAGGAGCTTTCCCACAGTTGCACCTTTCCACTGAATGGCCTCCCCGATCCGAATACAGGACCCTATGGACCGAATTGCATAAATCACTCAAGAAGTATCACTTCTTTCTTATTTAATCTCCTATACGCAAATATTACTAAGATTATTGTCATTTATCAAGTTTATTAAAATTACTATTATATAGAATCATTAAAATTATTATTATTATTATTTATTATTATTATTATCATTATCATTATCATTATTATTATCATTATTATTATTATTATTATTATTATTATTATTATTATTTGAATGATTAGAATTATTATTACTAAAATCTTTAAAATTTTTATGAGGACATCGTGAATTTTGGAAGTGCGCTCTCTCTCTTTCTCTCTCTTTCTCTCTCTCTCTCTCTCTCTCTCTCTCTCTCTCTCTCTCTCTCTCTCTCTCTGCACCATCTTTGAACTGTTTTTATCAACAGCCACCTTTGAGTGCTCTGCAAACGTTCTCGATTATTTAGGAGATACGAAGTGCTACATCACATAGAATTGACTGGAAGCTGCGGTAAGGCTCAGTAATATGTGCTGTGACATAAGTGTGTTTACGAGTTTTGAACTTCGACTTTATTTAGGATTCGAAATCTCGTTCACTCGGCCATACCGCTACGTTCAATTTTTTTCTAAACTTGAACGTACTAGAGAAACGAACTCCGATACGGGCGTTGTTAAAAGAACAGTTGATAATGTCTATGGAATTCTCAGGACCTGGTACTCTTGATGATGTTCAGGGCGACCTTGATTAAAGTGGTGATAATGCTGAAGATCACCTGCTTACACAGGAACACTGGGCACGACTTGTCTCTACTGAATCTCATAAGTTGATCCCTGCTGATGCAGCTTGATGGACCATACCCCTATCTCTAACAAACGATGGATTGAGCATGATTCGGATAACAGTAATGAACCATCATCCCCTGGTGCTAAAACTACAAAGTGCGATGCTACTCCCTCTCGAAGTGAAGTTCTAAATTGTTCCCTACCGCAATCTGTTATTCAAAGTATACCTATCATGACAGCAAAACCTATTCTCCCTGCATTTGCTCCGCGTGCTGAATACATAAAGCTCCTATTTAGGGAGAATCCGGGGGTCAATGTGAAGCTTCGCTGGCTATAGGAGGTTATGAAGATGTTCATCCTCGATCAGGAATTAGCTGAATTATAAACGTCTGCAGTCACTTCTCGATTTGTATGAATATCGAGGCATTGCCTAGATTTCATAAATACGGTCAAGGGTGGTGAGGTTCTGTCACTTGTGTTAGATGTTCAGGATGTTGTAAATACGCCCTGTAAGTTCCCTACATATCTCATCACTCGACATCCTGTGCATGCAGACCCTTCATTAGCTAAGGAACTGACGTGAGTGTACATTGTACGTTGCTTCCTACAGGATGGGAAGTCCATCAATTGTATTGCTATTATTTGGAGCCACCCGGATCCGCCCTTGCTTTATGTTAACTTCTCCTTCCTCCCTTGTCTACTGTTATATGAACTATGCTGAATGCCCGACAAAAAGCTATGGTGCTTCAAATGCTGGGGTATCGGTCATATCTCACGATAGTGTGCTGCTCCTGAAAAGTGTACATTTTGTGCTGCAGAGCATGACAGTCTGACCTACCCTAATCAGCCCCTTGTACTCCCCAAAGTGTCTGACGCTGCCACAGCATGAACATCACGCTATTACCTCTACCTACACCGGACACCATGCATTGGAAATGCTGGGAATGTGACGAGCCTGGAATCAATATATGCTTGGCTGTGCCAGACGATCATGCACTGCATTGAATCAGCATATTACACAACAGCTGCCACTGCCATTCATACCACCCACTGTTACTGCCTCCTCGCAAGCGTCTACACTTCCTAATGCTGTAGATGTCCTCAAGTCTTGGTGTGACTCCCTTACATCACGTTTTGAAGCCATTGAATCTCGTTTAGAGAGCATGGAAACTCACATTGACAGTCTCGTAGCCTCCTTTGACCATTTAACTTCTAAATTAGATACTAATGACACCACATTACATTCTTTCGTTGAAGCTCAGCAGGTTGTTACCACATTAGTTACTACACTCCCTGAGAAACTTGACCTGCTTGCTACTTGTCTTGAGAGTGTTGCTAATCCCCATACAGGGCCTTTACCATGTGATACACCACCCATTCGTACCTGTGTCATAATTACCTCTTCGTCCAAGGGACATATCGATAACCTTGTGAAGCTTAATATCATCTCGTGGAATACCTGTGGTATTACAAACTAGGCAAAACTTTCTACACCTAAGGGAATTGTACATAGCTACCACCCAGACATTATTCTAATTCAGGAAAATTTTGTTGGTAATGTTCAGCTCAGGGAAGAAGCTCCATCACTCACTGGTTATGTGTCCTACGGCTATTTAGCGAGACATGGCCTCATCACCTATATACGCATTTTAATCCAGCTTAGACTTCTCCCAAACTCTGAGGATGAAGATACAACGTTGAGATTACTGTTGGCGGAGGCATCACACGACTGTGAAATGTACATGTAGTATCAGGTAGGATAAATACAGCCAAGATTCCAGCCCCCACCCTCCGTGGTATGGTTTACATGGGAGATTTTAATGTTCGTCATTCAAAATTGGGAGATCTTGCTGGCACTGCGAACTGCAACAGGAACCTACAGTACTTCTGGGATACATTCGTCGAAATCAATTGACCCGGTGGGACACTGGTGGATCTACGAACGCACGAGGTTGTACTTTGGATCACATCTTGACCTGTGGACTCGAACCTTCCCGAGTCAAGTGTGTAACAGTTCCTAAGCTCTTCTCTGATGACATTGGTCTCAGTATCTCTCTCCTTTTTATGTCACCCTCCATTCGGCCTGTTTGGGTTTACACTACTTTTACAAAACGAATTTACATTTCGAACAACTAACTAGAGTAAAGATGATGGGTAACGATGGACTGATAGATAGTAAGTCAGTCAAAAGAAAAATTCGATTATTCTGGTTATTAGTGTTTAAGCTTCAAGTGTCTAGTCACAATTGCCGTGGAGAGCAATTGATAATAATTATAGGTTTTGAAATTATGGAGAACATTATATTTAATGTAGTTGTTTTCATTTCGGAAGAAAAGTCCAGAAAATATAAGAAACAGCAGAGATTTCACGGTAATATTTCAATAACTTTCGTTTGCCAAATTACTATCACAATTTTGTGAGCATGTTCAAAATACCTTCAGAATCAAGTATATGACTTTATTGTGTCTGGGCGGGGAAATTCTATGTCACTGCACGTAACTGTGACATATCTCGAATAGTTAATAAACTAGGAAAAGGAAAGGAAAATATCATAACAATACTGCAAGGGGGAGGAAATAAGGGAACATAATAAAGGCAGACTGTAAAGATGAAAACGAAAACCATGGTAATTGATAAAGCCTTGAGGCAAATATTGAGAGAATATTGGAGGCAAAAGTTTATACCGTTTCGCGGAAATGAAATATTCGAGATATATTCTGAAAAAACCGAAAACATTTTTGAAAAAGAAACGTGTTGAAAAAGAGTTTTCCTTTAAAATGGAAAATGTTAATTGAAAGTGAAATGTTGTTAGATATTTCTAATAACTACTGAAAAAAATTACCTAAGATATTTTTAAAGATAGATAAAGATTTAAACGGCAACTCACGTAAAAATTGAATGCATGAGGAATTATAATAACGAATTAAAAAAAAAGAATAAATTTTGAAGTAGGAGAAAAAAATGAATGGCCAAACCGCTGTAAATGAATAGAATTATTAATCTTTATTTTTTCCTTTTTAGAAAATCTAAAATGGAATTATTGCGAAAATTTTCCATGAAAGAGATAATAACACAAATGAATTTGAAGAAAAAAAATGCAAAAACTCAAGCTTTTCCTAGATATACATCTAAAAAAATCTCAATATTTAGCTTGACTCACTTGTGGGTATAAATGAACCCCTCGCTTGTCATGAAATTAATTATAACTTTACACTCTCAGTTAGGGGTCGATATATATTGCTACATCTTCATCACTGTTATATATCTGGTGATGATTAAAGTAATAAATTCATATTCTTGAAATATCATTAAATATTTTTACCTACGCTTAACTGTTGCAACATTTTCGATTTAATATAAACTTGGACGAAGCGACGTTCTGAGATATAATTAGTTTTACTCAAACTAGTATTCAATATAAAGAATTTAGACCAAATAGATCATTCAGAGTAATTAATTGTCATACACACTTCGATATAACACAGATCTGAAAAATATGTAACACTACGTTATTGTTCAATAAAGTAACCAATTTTAATATCTAGGCCTTTGATCATTATCCTAAAAGAAATATTT
>NC_090725.1:202596231-202601231 GCF_036898095.1 Palaemon carinicauda | reverse complement strand
ATATGGCAGAAGAGCAGAGTTTCTTATTGTGGAGTGTTCTATATCGGATATTATTAAGTCGGTGATATTCATTATGGTTTTCCACGACAATCTATATATCTTTAGTGATTCAGTATTATAAATACCTTCAATAGGCTTTTCCTGTTGCAAAAGACTCGTTATTTCTGCATAACATGACGAAGTTCTACTAACTCTAAATTTTTCTAGTCATGCCTTCACGTCTGTAGTAAGTGTTTAACTGATTTAATTGCCTGCTAAAAAGTTAGGCAACCTTTGAATATTTTACGGTGAGCAAAGACGTCATATATCATACTACTTATGTTGACATTTTGTAGTGTAACTAATTAAGAAATTAAGATAGAAAAAATGAAAACCTCATTAGAAATTTGAATAGATATAAGATATAAAACATAAATGAAGGGGATATATATGGCATAGAAAGACACAGAGCAATTGTAGAGCTAAGATGGAAAATCATTCTTTACTTCTATGTATAAAAATTTATGATAAAAATTTTATATTGAAATGTTCATAATTGAACGTATTTTCTTGTACCATGTCAATATACAAAGAATGTCCTCTTAAATGGTATATAGAACGTAAAAAAAGGAATTATTTGCAAATGTTCAAACACACATAGAAATTATTATCTATATATGCATAAAATAGGAGAAAAAAGGGTATCAAGCAGTTTTACATTGATCATACCTTCTCTGCCATTTTTAATCATAAAGAATACTGAATAATGCTAAGCAATGGAATGGAAAGTTGAATGAATTTGCTATATAATCAATTAATAAGATATGTAGGTTTTGTCAGAAAAAAAATCGAATAGTAAAGATGAACAAAACATTTTTATCTGTAAGCAATTGAATATACGATAAAGGTTTCAGATCATATTGTTTATATTTATTGTTTTATACTGTATGCAAACACAAAGAATGTCCCTATAATCGGTATGTGAAAAAGGTTATTTGCAATTACTTGCAGATGTACAAATAATGGGCATAGAAATAATTATCTATGCATGCATAAAATTTTTGGTCTAAATGTATATTACCATAAGAATACCTTCCCTGTCCTTTTTCACAATAAATAAGTAATAAGCAATGCTAGGAAAAAATGGAGACTAATGGAAAATTGAATATATTTCCCACATGAGTTATTAATAAAATATATAGGTTTTGCCTGATAGAAATTGAGCTATTGTAGAGAAAAGGTGGACGAAACATTTATATGTTTATGTAACAAAGTTTACGATACAGTCATTATATAGAAATTTTCATAGTTTTACATTTTTTTTCGTAGACCATGTAAAAATTAAAAGAGTGACCTTTCAAATATTGCAGGTGCAATATCCCGAGGGTTATCTAGGTCACTGTTTGAGATACTGGCCATTGGAGATGAAGGAGGAGTCTTACCTGGTCCCATATACATAGTGCCACATATCGATATTTTAGTGTATGGGGTCATCAGTGAAGAACAATGTGAAATTTTTGGAGATCTTTTTCTTCTTCTCAGAGGAGTACTTCCTGTAGGTTACAAGGCGAATACATCGAAGATTGCTATCTGAAGTGTAAGTCCTATTCTAAGCCTGAAAATAAGAAACACAGCAACTGTCAACTGCTGCATTAATATAAATCTTGATTCAATATTTAGTTGGCTTGGCAGGGTTACACACTTTAAACCTAAGCCTCCCCTTCCACAGCTGAAGCCATTCAACAATTGACAGCTCCTGCAAAGGAGTTTACATATTGATGAACCACGATCAGAAGTATTCCGAGGATTGTACTCCCTTTCATAGGACGATCAATGTTGATTGACTGGAATTTGGTGTAATTGCTCATGTGAAAATACAGTGCAATCTGCAAAACCCTGTACATGTAATTGTCCTTATAAATAATAACATATGCATTAAATAATTTCTTGACTAATGGTCCCACAATGAATGAACCTCATAAGGAAAACGAGGCCCAGATACAGTCACTGACAACTAGGAATTGAGTGACAAAGTGGCATACCTGGCAGATGTTGTTTTGAAAATATATTTGTTTGCTCTGCAATGACAATAGAAAAATCAAATATCACATGAAAAACAGTAAAACAGTTGGATAAAATCCAGCGCCGAAGACAAAAGTTAGATTGCCCCACAATCTAGGAATACTGGTGAAGGGCAATGGTGTAGGAGTAGTCCAGCCAACTTTCTGGTCTTACCGTTCAACTGACTCGAGGCAAAATGGCATTAAATCTCCTCTGGCTAGTCCTCTCCCACTGCATTGTCTTGCTCTCCTTTCTCTTGTTTGACCAGTAGTCCTCCAACCCCTGATATCCAGAGGTCAGCCCAGATTATCGATCTCCATTATCGCTCGAGTCCCCTCCATTCTGACTTGATGGGTAGGTCTACATCGGAGTCCTTACTTCCTTCTGATTCATCAAAATCTAACTCAATGTCTGACTAATTCCCAAAAGGTATTCTCTTGACGGAACCGTAGGAGGATGTGGGGCATGTTGTATGGTACAATGGGGGGAAGAAATGATGGGGGGGGGGGGTTAATGCATGGGAGGTAGCTGCATATGAAGTTGTAGGTATGGCCGATAGGGATCCAGACAATGGTGCCTAAAGGCCTGTCCAGACGAGTGTCTGATTGTTGGGCATGCCTAATAACTGGCACATTTGATGGGTAAACAGTCGCATTGCCTGAACGCCCGATGATTGAAATCACCAGTTAGTGCTCCGTGGCTCGAGCTCCGACCCTATCATAAGCCATGTTTATGGAATGTAAACCTTAAGTGTTACAAGAACAGTTAAAGCAATAACAAAATTGAAACCCGTTACTGCAGTGATAGGGAAACATGGTGTTTCTGTTATGACAGATAACACCCCCCCCCAAAAAAAAAAAAAAAAAAATGCATATTATTTAACCAATCTAGGCATGATTCCAAGAATAGGAAACACGCACAAATCAGGATTAGGGGGTGAGGATCCTTACACCCCTAAATCATGGTTTTTCTCTGACCTGACATTGCTCACTGATAGTGGTTTAAGACCATTGTCAAACATAGACAGAAGCAGCTATACAGAGAATACCGAAAATTTGTCTGCAGATATACCTTACACAGAGGTACACAGCCATGCTCTCTCTCTCTCTTGCCTTATAGTCTCTCTCTCTCTCTCTCTCTCTCTCTCTCTCTCTCTCTCTCTCTCTCTCTCTCTCTCTCTCTCTCTCTCTCTCTCGCGTTGTAGTCTCTATCTCTCTCTCTCTTGTTTTATACTAAGAAGACTTATTGTACACCACGAAAGTTTAATCACTTCATACAATGCTTTATGATGGGATAACATGGAAAATAGTATGGCTAACATGAACAAGAAATATGATTTGCATTCAGTTCGTAAAAAAAACTATAATCAAATGTTTATTAAGCAAGACAATAGGTTTACCAAAAACACTATAAAACGTATAAGATACAAATTGTTATACAAGTGACTGTCAAGAAAGAAACTAAAAAAACAGAATAATAAACTATACTAGATATATGAGATTTATAGTAGCCCCCAATCATATATATATATATATGCTGGCATCGTTGGCCAACAATCACGGGTAGGCCCAGCAAAATGTGATTCACATCTTGTCTCATCTTGCCGTCATCCATATAATTTACTTCTAGGTGCTAACAAAAATACACCACTACTATTCTCCCATCAAGGCTAGCATTCAAAATTATATATATATATATATATATATATATATATATATATATATATATATATATATATATATATATATATATATATATAGTTTCCACTTACTCCCATTACCTTACTCTACCTCAGAACATTCTCAACTTCCTCCTTTTAGAAACCTTTTCTACGTTTGTTAACAGCTTCAGCAGTTTCTCGTCATTATCTGCAATTACCACAGAATTATTTGTAAACATTAACCAATCTACATACCATTCACAGCTCATTTTTTATTCCACAACTTTGCGTCTTATTTTACTGTATAAATCTTATCCTATTCAAGGTAGTGACTACACATGGTGTTAGCCCTCTACAGATCAGGAAGTCATTATGGATGATGGCTGGTAATCATCATCATCATCTCTTCCTACGCCTATTGACGTAAAGGGTCTCGGTTAGATTTCACCAGTCATCTCTATATCTAACCTTTAAATCAATACTTCTCCATTCATCACCTCCCACTTCACACTTCCTTGTCATCAGCCATGTAGGCCTGGGTGTTCCACTCTTCTAGCGTCTTGTGGAGCCCATTTGAAAGTTTGGTGAACTAATCTCTCATGGGGAGTGCGAAGAGCATGCCGAAACAATCTCCATCTACCACTCACCATGATCTCAACATAAGGCTCTCGAGTAATCTCTCTTATAGTTTTATTTTTAATCCTGTCCTGCAATTTAACTACCAATATTCTTCTGAGGGCTTTTTTCTCAAATCTACAAAATCTGTTGGAAGTTGTTTCGTTGTCATACCACGACATATGTCCATACAGTAACAGCGGTCCCACTAAACTAATATATAGCCTGATTTCTATATATAATTTTTGGCGACTTGATTTCCAAATTTTACTTAATCTAGCCATTTTCTAATGTGCTTTTTTTCAATTTTTCATTAAACTTAATTTCTAAAGATCTTGTATTAGAGGTCATAGTTCCTAAATATTTAAATGATTCTGCCTCATTAATCATTTCTCCTTCCAATGATATTTCATCTTACATTGCACATTCGTTCTCATCATCTCTGCCTTTCTTATATTTATCTTGAGCCTCACCTCGTGTGATATTCCATGCATTCTGGTAAGCAAGCTTTGCAAGTTCTGTGGTGTTTTGCTAATAAGGACAGCGTCATCAGCATACTCTAGGTCAGCTAATTTCCAGTTAAAAATCCAGTCCAATACTTCTCCACCACTACCAACTGTTCTATGCATTACAAAATCTACGAGGAGGATAAGCAACATAGGTGACAACACATTCCCTTGAAGTA
>NC_090725.1:202566231-202591231 GCF_036898095.1 Palaemon carinicauda | reverse complement strand
TATTATTATTATTATTATTATTATTATTATTATTATAAAGAAAAAGATTCTAAATGATTACAGTTCGATTATTTTGGTCAGAATAATATCTTATTTTAACAGCATTCGGACTGGGGTCAAATTTCCTTCCCATGATTCAACTGATAATTTCGTATTGCTGCTGGAATAACTTAGAGAGAGAGAGAGAGAGAGAGAGAGAGAGAGAGAGAGAGAGAGAGAGAGAGAGAGAGAGAGAGAGAGAGAGAGAGAGAATGAGTACATGATCTCTGCATTTACTTGTTTCCTCTTTCGCTTCTTGTCAACAATCGTATAAACAAATGAAAGAGGATAAACTTTAATGCTCTCTCTCTCTCTCTCTCTCTCTCTCTCTCTCTCTCTCTCTCTCTCTCTCTCTCTCTCTCTCGGTCTTCTAATAACCTACTCAGTAAGTTAGGTATCCAGTTGTGAGTCCAATACTTCAGTTTGAGTTCTTGATACCAGATGGTTTAAATCTCAATAATTTAAAACAGTTTCACTGTGATATTAAATGTTCTTTTGAAGGAATTTTCAATATCTATGTTAAGGTCTTTAGAAAACCCACTAGAATCCTTAAGGGATCTCCATCCGGAGCCCTCAAGACATGGCGTCATGGCATGACTCCCATATGAGACATGTGGCTCCAGGTAGGGACTTTGGATACAAGGGCAGGTTTCTCCTGCTGGATTAGCTAGGGAGGGCCTCTAGAATTCTAAGTTTCCTGCTGTGCGGGCCACTGCCAAATGTTTACATTGAACATGCATTGCATAGAATAGCCTTTGTGAAAAATGGTAATTGTCACTTATGATTATTATTATAACCAAAGAACGGTAATTTTAACTTTAGTTCTCTTTACTCCTGATAGGTGGACACACACACACAAACATACATTGCAACTCTTCTAAAAGATATATTAACCAATATATGTATATATATATATATATATATATATATATATATATATATATATATATATATATATATATATATATATATATATATATATATATATATATATATATATATATATATATGAAGCTATAAACTCTGTATTTACTGTAGTAAATATTAGGTAATGAGAAGATTTAAGCTTAAATTCCCCCCTCGAGAATTATTGGAACGTCTTCTGTGACAGGCTGACAGCCAAACACTACCTTCACTTCCGAGTTGTGATTGACAACGTCACCTCCCATCTCCTCCTGACCAGCTGTTTTCAAAGTCGCTTGAGTTTCCTCAGCTGCCATTGGATCATTTTCCGTCAGTAACCGAGATAGGGTCGGTTAATTACTGGGTAATTATATTTGCCACGTAATTGTGGTGATTAGATTTGGTTGCATGTAAAATAGCATAATTTAACTCTGAAGAACTTCACGAAGCCAATATGGCTACCAGGTGTCGGGAAGCTCGCAGGCAAGCCAAGAGTCAACTCGAAATTTTAATAAGTGTTTTATTAATTGGTGTGCAAATATTAAACTGGTCGAACTGGTTATACCAGTTATTTACACCAGTACTGTTGACCGTGTTATTTAATCGGCATTTTTTTTGGATTTGGATTTTATGCCTAAGGTATCCATAGGCCTCGGTAAATTTCAGTTTCGTATTTAAGATAGAAATGTCATTTACTGTGCAATTTCGTAATTTTTGTGTAACAAAAATGTCTGGAATGGTACCATGTGCAGTATGGGGTCACTAGGCCTATAAGTTGCTTGTATAGCCTTTTTAATACTTAGGAATCCAAGTATATAGAGAATTAATCGTATGAATTATAGAACTCTACATATCTGGTTTGGATCATTGAAAATTTGTTGAAAAAAATCAGCACAAAAATAAGTTTTGCAGACTTGGGCTAATCAGTGGAAAATGGGTTTATCCCGTTTTCTATGCTAAGGTAAAATTGGTAAAATTGATAGTTCTCTAATTTGAATGAAGTGTCATCAATTTATTTGCAAAGAGATTCACCATTCAATAAGATGATAGTTTTTAGAATGATTTATTGTTAATTTATTCTCTTATTTCCTTTCCTCACTGGGTTATTTTTCCCTATTGGAGCCCTTGGGCTTATAGCATCTTGCTTTTCCATCTTGGGTTGTAGCTTGGCTAGTAATGATAATACTGTAAGGCGTCAAGACCTAACCTGACTTAATTTACCCTGTCTTCAATAGCTGTTTTGTGGGGGGGGGGGTAGTTTGACGCTCATATTTCTTCCCATTATAGTTTTAAGGGTATTACAGTTTCAACCATTATGGGAAATCTATTATATTGATATTTTTCCTGAGTAAAGCACGTGATAACAAAACACTTCTTCTCAATACATTACTGTCGCTAATGCATACTTACAGAGAAAAAAAAATATTTCAGGTATTGAAGGTCTTGACTTTTTCTTAGTTTAGTGTAAAGTATATCTTTCCGAATCCATGGGCACGCAAGGTAGCTCTTGTTAGTTTGTATATCTGTTTTCATCTTACTTGGCTCCTCCCCATTGCGTAATGTGACAATATTTGCTTGAATGTGCATTTCCTCCTCCCACTAACGTCGCTCCTCCAATCAAAATACTACTGGGATCTTTTAAAGAGTTATTATTGGCTTCCTGCTAGTAATGTCTCTCTTCCAATGAAATTAGAGTTTTTTTTTCAAGAGTTATCGTTGGCTATTTTTTCCCCTTATAATTTGTTTTCGTCTATGGCAATGTTCACGCTTAATCAAATTATCCTTCATTCCTGGCCATATTGTTAAGAAATTCTTTGTAGAAACTATCGTAAGGAAAGGCTTACGGAAATATTGGACGATTCATTTTGTCTCTCATTCTTATCCCAAGGATCTGTTTTTCGTGCAATATACCATTGTAACCAATAGTATTTTGTTTTTTTCCTATTTCATTGTGGGAGAAACGCCTGATTGTCGTTTGTTTTCAATTTTGAAACCTGCCGGTCTCTATACGTTCAGCACTCTTGTTTCTTAACTGTCATGGATCCTCTGGTGCAGGTGTGCAATATATGTCGCTATTCGTATTTTGAGGTGATCGCTCGATTTCATGGAAGTTATAATGGTACTCCAGAGGTTGTGAATAGGTTTCTTAGAGAGCATTCAGTCTTACCCATAAGTGTTAAGTGTGCTAAATGTGATTCACCTATACTTTTCCGTGAGGATAGGCATTTATGGTACTGTACAAAATCAGTAAAAGGGGTAGGTCTAGGGTCTGTAACCGGGGTCCTTCTAGGTTAGGTTAGGGGGGTTTGTTAGGTTAGCTGGTTTAGATTAGGGGTAGGTTTAGGTAGGTCTAGGGCAGTGGTTCCCAAACTATCTTACCTGACGCCCCCTTTTTGCTTCCCGTAGACCCGTATGCCCCCACTCTTCTCTTTTTATTTATATATGAAATGATTCTTACATTTATTTCTTAGCATTGTATAAGAAAACAGATTTCTGTTTGTATTACCTTTTAATAATGAAAGCCACTCAAACAAATAATAGTACATTCCAGTAACTAAACACGAAACATTTGGTTCAAAGTGAGCGAAAAAAAAGTTTGAACATTAGCAAATTGGCAAAATTTAGTTGCAATTTTAAGAATAGATAATTGGAAAACATTGCATATAATATTTGGAAATGCTTATGAGACTAAGGCACAATTTCTTTGCATTTATGTAATGACAGATATTTGTTCTTTTAATGATTTTATTATTCTATTGAACAAGTAATTTCGAGCAGATGACTTCACGCCCCCCTTGTATCGTCCTCGCGCACCCCTAGTGGGGCGCGCCCCCCAGTTTGGGAACCACTGGTCTAGGGTCTGAGACCGGGGTCGTTCTAGGTTAGGTTAGGGGGGTTTGTTAGGTTAGCTGGTTTAGTTTAGGGGTAGATCTAGGGTCTGTGACCGGGATCCTTCTAGGTTAGGTTAGGGGGGTTTGTTAGGTTAGCTGGTTTAGTGTAGGGGTAGGTCTAGGGTCTGTGACCGGGGTCCTTCTAGGTAAGGTTAGGGGGGTTTGTTAGGTTAGCTGGTTTAGATTAGGGGTAGGTTTAGGTAGGTCTAGGGTCTGAGACCGGGGTCGTTCTAGGTTAGGTTAGGGGGGTTTGTTAGGTTAGCTAGTTTAGTTTAGGGGTAGGTCTAGGGTCTGTGACCCGGGGCCTTCTAGGTTAGGTTAGGGGGGTTTGTTAGGTTAGCTGGTTTAGTTTAGGGATAGGTTTAGGGTTTGTGATGAAAGATTAAGGTCTGTGGTATACTTAACAGCTATCAGGATTTGTTTTCTAACATAAACCATTTTTTTTTATTGCAAATATCATTTGACGCCCCCCCCCACCCAAAACCCCGGTTCCCACCTGGTGTCCCCCATAATTGTTGGGATAAAGTAGGGTCTTTCTGCATTACAACATAATATGAAACAAAAACAATAAAAACACGGTTACAAACTCTGATTTTTCTGGAAAAACTTGTTGTTTTAACTCCAATTACATAGTAAATCTCTAAATCGGATGATTTGCGGTCAAAATAAACGTTAAATCCGCTGGAACTACAGTATTTCTGATGCAACAAATATACAGTATTTTTATTCCAGTTTCCCCATAATGGTTGAAACTGTAATTTTACCGTTTTAAGATGCAATATACAGGTATGTCCATCATTTTCTGGGTATTTTACTGTATTACAGGGCAATGTAACCTAGGAAAAAAACTATTATTTTTAAAGAAAAATTACGCTCTTCGAAAATGACACTCGTTCCCGTCGGAAATGAGCAGTTTCAGAATATATATATATATATATATATATATATATATATATATAGCTATATCATACGATAATGGGGGACCCCCAGTGGGAACTCGGGCTTTTGGGTGGGGAAAACATACGTTTCCTCCCCCTATAGGATTTCTTCTTCTCTAATCGTAAAATATAATCAATCGTCTTCTCCACCAGCTCTGTTCAAGTCTTACTTGATCCAGTTCAACTATATCATTCCCTTTATGTAATACCCTCGTATACATATTACGTTTGACCCCAGTATTACTCGTTTTATTATCCGATACCTTATAAAATTACCTCGTTTTATATACCCATCAAGTATTTATCATACACTTTATTTTATCTTTCTATTTTGCTTTTATACATTTTATTATCTTGTCACTCGCAGATTCCACATAAATACTTGCACTGGACAAGTTTCCCGTTTCTGGTTCATTCATGTTTACTCTGTAGACTCTTTACTTTTCCGTTAACCAATCACGAACCCATACGTATGTAAAGTTTGCACGGGGGGGGGTTAATATTTCCCTACCCCCACCTTCCAACAAGCCCTTTTCCGTGGAAACCTTTGCCCAAGTCAGGCCTTTGTTAGTTCAAGTGACGTCTTTTTGCGTATTTTACGATCGAAGGTTTAGAAAATTGTAAAGACTTCAGTAATCCATACTTGAAAGTATTTAAGTGAATTCCAATGTTGATAATTTTCTTGAATCTCCTAATGTAATATACCAACTTTTACAGTGTTTCAAGTGTAGTACTAAACTAAGGCAAAGCAGTTAAGACGCCACAGACTCGGTCACAACACCCCCATGACCCACAAGTTACGCCATAACGGTCATAAAAGCAAGTCATTAATTTCTTTAGCTTTACTATATTTTGTTAGAGTGCGAAGCTCAACATTACCGTTTGCCAGTGCATATGAGGTTGATGTTTTATTTTCCTGTGATCGTAAGCGAGGAACAAGAACCATTATTGCTAATGTTAGCGTAACATTACTAATGTTAAAGTGCGCAGCTCAACATTATCTCTTGCTAGTACATACGAACTTGATGTTCTATTTTCATGCGAGCGAAGCGAGCAAGTGGCGGAACAAGAACCATTACATATATGTAATGTTATCGTAACAGTGCTAACGTTATCGTAACAGTGCTAACGTTATCGTAACGTGAGTGAAGTGATACGGATTAACATGATATATATAACAAAGGGCATTATATTGGGTTTGTGACCTGGGAACCCCTAGGTTAGGTTAGGTGGGTTTGTTAGGTTCTGTACCCTTGCTGTACTTTTTTATATATTGTGTAAAGGTTACCGGTATATGGAAAAATTCTTTAAAATACACATAAGGTTACCGCAGCATTGCTAACGTTAGCAATGCCACCGTAACGTTGGTAACGCTGTGTATCATTGGTAACATTGCTAATGTTACCGTTCTTAGTATATGAGTGAAGTGACACTGAATTTGAACGTCATTATATTTTTACACAATTTAGCAAAATATATAATTAAAAGACACCTTATATTTAAACTTTAACAGAAAATATATGTTTTCCTGTAGAAAATAACGTGATTTAACCAGTTTTCACCTTCATTTCATCCGTAATAACAGCAACCAGTCCGGACACTTAAAGTTAGTCGGATTAGTTGTTCTATTGGTTCGCGGTTTAAATGAAGGTCAAATTCGGTCAAATCACGTTATTTACTACAGGAAAACATATATTTTCTGTTCGAAATCAAACCCTGTAATACAGTAGAACTTTACCAAAGTTAGATAGGGCATTGGAACTAGGTAATTTAATAGCTCTTTGCAAATGCACTGTTTTGAATCCAACGTACTACAGTACTGACAAAAACCTCTATCAACGAAGTTACGGAAAATAATTAAAAATTGTCTCGCTACTTTTGTTATCTTGACACAGGCCGCAAGAGCTTCCTTCCACCCGGCATTTCAGGAAAACCAATAGGCGTTGCTTCTGTCGTGAGTTACTTGTTAGGAAAGAATAGAGGCCCCAACAATTTGGAGTCCAAACTGCTATGTTATTTGCTACCACCGCCAATGAAATTGGAAGGAGGCTATGTTGTAACCCCTGTTTGTGAACAGCTTCCTGGCCACAATTTTAATCGTGGAGCAATGAAACCTGTAGGGATTAGCTGTTATGTTAAAAGCTGGTAATGATTAAACTTTGGAAGGTCAAGCAAAATTTCCAATTCACATAGTCGGCCATAAGTTTGGACATTGTTGTCACAGAGACTTCAAACTTGGTTCGTGTAGGAGTGTATGAAAATCCACACCAATTAATACATGTTAATGTCAAAGGTCAAGGTCGAGAAATAAGCTGCCGTGGCGGAGGTCTGCACTCTACTGAGTGCCCCTTTATTTTCAATATTGAATTACTATATACAATGTAAGTATAGTTCTTATTTTAATTGTCATGTAAATGAAAAGTTAGGGTAGAATCGTGTTTGAAGTATTTAGTCTGATAATGGGAAATGGAAGCCAGACCCATGTTGGAACAGAGGCTGGATCGTGCAGTTGCAACTCATCCCTTTTAGTAAGTGTGTATTCACCCCATTGTCAAGGTTATATAATTGATAACGCTGACATACAAGCTTACGGGGCTAACGAGCGTTGCGAAACATGTTCCACTTGCCAGAACACAGCAATAATAAGTGTTTAATCGCGAGTGCGAAAGAGCAAAAACCAATAAATCATTAGTTGAATTATGTAAGGAGGTGTTTGTATTGCCGCATCACGTATACGTCAGTGTTTGGTACAGTGGAACCTATACACACGAACGTATCTACATCCGAAGTAAAATTCGAGCAAATTTTTGACTACCTGTACACCCGAATTTTATTTCGACACACGAAGTAAGCAATTTTCGTCGTACCGGTTGTATCCGAATTTTTCTACACGCGAAGTACAATTCGAACACATTCCTACTCTACACCCGAATGTTTTTTTCGACACCCGAAGTAAACAATACTCGTATGCGTAGTCGGTGCTCATAGCGCCTGAAGTGTTTTTTATTTCCGCCGATAGAAGGCAGCACTTCGACCTCGGAGGGACCCTCAATTAGCGCGGCTTGGGTCAGTCCTCTGTTCTCGTCGGCTTCTTGCGGTTGTGCTCTGTGCGTTCTGCTATTAACTGTGTTTTAATCGTGATTTTTTACGTGCATCCTTTAACGGTAATTTACGTAAAGTATGGGTCCTAAAAGGCTTAGTTTTGCCAGTGGTAGTGGTAGTGGTGAGAAAAGGAAGAAGGAAATGCTTTCTTTAGACGTTAAGCAGGAAATTATTGAAAAACATGAGCGTGGCGTCCGCGTGAGTGAACTTGCTAAACAGTATGGCCGTAATATGTTGACGATCTCGACAATCCTTAAACAGAAGGAAGCTATTAAAGCAGTGAATTTAAGGGGATCACCATAATTTCAAAACGCCGTAGGCCTATCATAGAAGAGATGGAACGACTTCTGTTAGTGTGGATCAAGGACAGAGAGATCGTTGGCGACACCATCACCGAGACCGTCATCTGTGAGAAGGCGCACGCCATCTTTATGGACTTGAAGGAAGAGAGCTCTGGGGGTGATGCTGGGTCGAGTTCAACTGAGCCTTCCTCAGATGATTTCAAGGCATCTCGTGGCTGGTTCGAGAAATTTAAGAAACGGTCCGGGATTCATTCAGTTGTTCGCCACGGAGAGGCTGCTAGTGCGGACACAAAGGCTGCAGCTGACTTTGTCAAGAACTTCGAAAGGATCGTGCAGGAAGAAGGCTACGTAGAGCAGCAAGTGTTTAATTGTGATGAAACCGGGCTGTTTTGGAAGAAGATGCCGAGTCAAACCTACATCACCGCCGAAGAGAAGAAATTGCCTGGGCATAAGCCAATGAAGGATCGGTTGACACTTGCCCTATGTGCCAACGCTAGCAGGGACTTTAAAGTCAAGCCCTTACTGGTTTACCATTCCAAGAACCCTAGGGCCTTTAAGGCACACAACGTCGATAAGGACCAGCTTCATGTTTTCTGGCGATCCAACTCGAAGGCCTGGGTCACTAGGCAATTCTTTGTGCAATGGGTTAACCAAGTTTTCGGCCCTTCTGTGAAGTATCTTCATGAACAGAAATTGCCTTTGTTCCGTAACCGAAATACAAACCACGCTATTTACATTGGGTTTACCTTTTAGCGTAGCTGAAATGGCGAGCCATTAGAATTTAACGAGGGTGTATTACCCCCGCGCTAGTTAGCGGGGGGGTAGGGGAGTGGTAGCTAGCTACCCCTCCCCCCCCTCACACACCGGTGAAGCTCACTTGCACTTTTGGCTCGGACTGGGACAGACGTCTTCTGTCTTTGTCCTCGCTTGGCAGCCATTGTTTGTTTTGTCTTTACTTAATCACTTACTTTTCTTTTACTCAATATATATGTAAACAGTTTTTCATGTTTGTATATATATTTGAGTATAGAAATCAGTAAGTTAACTTTTCAGAGTTGTGTGTGTAGTGTACGATATCTCCGTGGAGCCCTCGGCAGTTTAGGCCACCATGGTGTAATTTTATGGGTTGCGGTAGAGTTTGACTTCGGTCTTTCTCTCTCTCTCTCTTGAGGTCGTTCACCCTTTTACTACGTTTACTACGCCCCTTGTAGCTTCCTTCCCGTGTGGGGGGGTTGCGACGCCGTACGTTTTGTCTCAATTATTTTATGAATCTAATTGTATTTGTTAATTTTTCAGCTTTGTAGAACGATTCCTTTCAGGGTTTTCGTTCTTTCTTTAGTGTTCATTCATTTTTAAATTACATAATTACATAGTTTCATAATTATAATTGTTATAATTCTGTTTTGGTTACAGCTCTCCTTCCGTGAGTGTAAGTGGTTGTGAGGGCACGTGCCTGTTGTGTAATTCTTGTTTCCTTTCCCTCGGGATTCCTCTTCGGAGCCTTCCCGGGGGAATGAATGTGTACTAATGATTTTTTTATTTTTTTACAGTTACCGATCTAGTTCGTTTCTGTAATATGGCAACGGTGTGAGCTGTCTTGTTGAGGCCTGGGGATTCGGCTGTTGCTGCCTCCCCTTTGGTTTTTCGTCAGGGGCGTGTCTCCTACTGGAAGTACTCCCGTGACGATTGACAGCTCTCCAGTTCATTTTAGAACTCTCAGGAGGCTCGCCTCCTTGGGTGGGTAACTTTCCTTCCGAGGGAAGTTTTTCCTGTCCAGGCTTGAGTTTTTCCCCTTTTGGGGGGTTCTTCTCTTGCCTTTTTTTCGTGCGACTATGCTCTTGGTGCTGAGGGGTCGCACCTGCAGTTTCGCTCAAGGGGCTGGGCAACTACAGGAGCCCCTCTTCGGAGGATTACTCCTTTTAGGTCACTGGCTGACCAGTCTCTTCTACGAAGTGTTTCTCTTTCGTTCGCGAGAGAGTACACTCATAGAGACTCCTCTTCGGAGGATTCTTCTGCTGCTGTTGCTGTTGGCCTCCTTCGCCGTAAGGCTCACCGTCCGGCTCGTCATAAGGGCCTCTCATCTCCCTATAAGGGTGCTAAGAGGCGCCTTTTTGAATCTCCGTATGCAGCCTACAACTCCTTCTTCTTGATCTTCCGCCCCTAGTACAGATGGACAGCAGTCTGACCTCGTCTTCCCGACGGACAACGGTCTTCCCGACGGACAACGGTCTTCCCGACGGACAACGGTCTTCCCGACGGACAACGGTCTTCCCGACGGACAACGGTCTTCCCGACGGACAACGGTCTTCCCGACGGACAACGGTCTTCCCGACGGACAACGGTCTTCCCGACGGACAACGGTCTTCCCGACGGACAACGGTCTTCCCGACGGACAACGGTCTTCCCGACGGACAACGGTCTTCCCGACGGACAACGGTCTTCCCGACGGACAACGGTCTTCCCGACGGACAACGGTCTTCCCGACGGACAACGGTCTTCCCGACGGACAACGGTCTTCCCGACGGACAACGGTCTTCCCGACGGACAACGGTCTTCCCGACGGACAACGGTCTTCCCGACGGACAACGGTCTTCCCGACGGACAACGGTCTTCCCGACGGACAACGGTCTTCTTGACGGCCAACGGTCTTCCCGACGGCCAACGGTCTTCCCGACGGACAACGGTTCCTTCGGGGCAAAGGGTTGCCTCCCACGGGGGTTCTTCCCTTGCGTGTCAGGGTTCCCCTGCGCGCCCTTCTGCTCTCCTGCTCCTGCTCAGTGTTAGCGCGCAGGCGCTCTCCTGCTCATCAGCGCTTTCCTGATCGCCAGCGCTCTCCTGTTCGCCAGCGCTCTCCTGTTCGCCAGCGCTCTCCTGTTCGCCAGCGCTCTCCTGTTCGCCAGCGCTCTCATGATGATCATCTCTGCTGTTCCTGTTGGTTCCTGTTACGCGCCCTGTGCGCCCACGTTCGCCCTCGCAATCTAGAACTTCAGTTCAGGTCTGGGTCAAGGACTCTTCTTCTACGCGTAGGCTTCCAAGCGTTGCCTTCTGCTCGTCAGCGATCACCAGCGACCTTAGACGCGTCAACGTTCACCTGCTCGTCAGCGATCTCCTACGCGTCAACGATCGCCATCGATCTGCCACGCGTGCCAGTTCCCCTGACCACCATCAGTAGCGATCTAGCGCTCGCCTGCTGTGGACGACGATCTCCGGTAGCTGAGTCTTGCCGTAGATCTTCCTCCTGCTCGCCAGCGCTCACCTTTACTTCTGTCCTTCTGTGCGCCAGCTTTCTTTAATTGCCAGCGCACATCTGCGCGCCCTTCTTTTCCACGCACCAATGGACGCCAACGGGTTTCTGACCGTCTAGGATCGCCTGATTAACAGCTTGCTTCAGCGCTCACCTTCCTGATGCACCTGCGCGCCTTCTGTTAGCGCGATGCGCGCTAACCATCACTAGTCTCTCTCGCGTTGGCAATCGCCTACGCGCCCGCGCGATTCTTCACCTGCGCGCTAGCGTTTTCTTAACGCACCACCGCTCGCCGTCGCGCCATCGCTTGCCAACGCGTCTTCACTCTCCTACGGGCTATCGCTCGCCAGAACGCGCCATCGCCCGCCAACGCGTCATCGGTCTCCCGACCGCCTGTGCTTACCCACACGCCCGCGCGACCGCACGCCTACGCTCATGCGCGACCGCACGCCTACGCTCATGCGCGACCGCACGCCTATGCTCATGCGCGACCGCGCACATGCTCTCCAATGTTCGAGCGCGCGCGAACCGACGGCATTCCGTCGCGCGAACCGACGGCGTTCCGTCGCGCCAGCCGCCGGCGGGCATTCCGTCGCGCGAACCGACGGCGTTCCGTCGCGCCAGCCGCCGGCGGGCGTTCCGTCGCGCCAGCCGCCGGCGGGCGTTCCGTCGCGCCAGCCGCCGGCGGGCGTTCCGTCGCGCCAGCCGCCGGCGGGCGTTCCGTCGCGCCAGCCGCCGGCGGGCGTTCCGTCGCGCCAGCCGCCGGCGGGCGTTCCGTCGCGCCAGCCGCCGGCGGGCGTTCCGTCGCGCCAGCCGCCGGCGGGCGTTCCGTCGCGCCAGCCGCCGGCGGGCGTTCCGTCGCGCCAGCCGCCGGCGGGCGTTCCGTCGCGCCAGCCGCCGGCGGGCGTTCCGTCGCGCCAGCCGCCGGCGGGCGTTCCGTCGCGCCAGCCGCCGGCGGGCGTTCCGTCGCGCCAGCCGCCGGCGGGCGTTCCGTCGCGCCAGCCGCCGGCGGGCGTTCCGTCGCGCCAGCCGCCGGCGGGCGTTCCGTCGCGCCAGCCGCCGGCGGGCGTTCCGTCGCGCCAGCCGCCGGCGGGCGTTCCGTCGCGCCAGCCGCCGGCGGGCGTTCCGTCGCGCCAGCCGCCGGCGGGCGTTCCGTCGCGCCAGCCGCCGGCGGGCGTTCCGTCGCGCCAGCCGCCGGCGGGCGTTCCGTCGCGCCAGCCGCCGGCGGGCGTTCCGTCGCGCCAGCCGCCGGCGGGCGTTCCGTCGCGCCAGCCGCCGGCGGGCGTTCCGTCGCGCCAGCCGCCGGCGGGCGTTCCGTCGCGCCAGCCGCCGGCGGGCGTTCCGTCGCGCCAGCCGCCGGCGGGCGTTCCGTCGCGCCAGCCGCCGGCGGGCGTTCCGTCGCGCCAGCCGCCGGCGGGCGTTCCGTCGCGCCAGCCGCCGGCGGGCGTTCCGTCGCGCCAGCCGCCGGCGGGCGTTCCGTCGCGCCAGCCGCCGGCGGGCGTTCCGTCGCGCCAGCCGCCGGCGGGCGTTCCGTCGCGCCAGCCGCCGGCGGGCGTTCCGTCGCGCCAGCCGCCGGCGGGCGTTCCGTCGCGCCAGCCGCCGGCGGGCGTTCCGTCGCGCCAGCCGCCGGCGGGCGTTCCGTCGCGCCAGCCGCCGGCGGGCGTTCCGTCGCGCCAGCCGCCGGCGGGCGTTCCGTCGCGCCAGCCGCCGGCGGGCGTTCCGTCGCGCCAGCCGCCGGCGGGCGTTCCGTCGCGCCAGCCGCCGGCGGGCGTTCCGTCGCGCCAGCCGCCGGCGGGCGTTCCGTCGCGCCAGCCGCCGGCGGGCGTTCCGTCGCGCCAGCCGCCGGCGGGCGTTCCGTCGCGCCAGCCGCCGGCGGGCGTTCCGTCGCGCCAGCCGCCGGCTTAATTTTTGCAGTATCCATTGCTCGCCTAAGGGTTATCGCTCGCCGACCACCAGCTCTCGCCCTTTCTACCACGCTCGCCCTCCTTCTGCGCTCCTTCGCTCACCTTCGTTTGCGTTCCTGCGTGCCCGCGCATGGGTGCCTCCACGTTCGCCCACGCGCGAATCATTGATTTACCATCGCGCGCGCTCCAGGGCAATTGCGACCGTGATTCCCATTGGGGTTTTCGCAACATGGCCAGCCTGGCGAGTCTTCTGGAGCGTATTTCCAGAACACGGCCTCACCCCGTAAACGCAGAGCATGGCACATGCAAGAATAAGAAGAATCTTCAGGGAAGTATGAGCGACATTCTTCTTTCCAGAACCTGGGTTAGCTCTTCCCCGTCATTCCCTGGAAGGATTTTTGGTGGGGGGCTTTCCGTTCGAGATTTCTCCATCGGCCAAGGGGTGACTGTTTACCCCTTCCTCTTCTCCATCTCGTGAAAGGGGCTTACCAGGTCCTTTCCCTCCTCGGTTACGACCCGAGGTTTGGTTCAAGGAAGCTACAGGAAGGTCATGGGTACTTTCCTCCTCTCGGGCTCAAGCACCTTGGCGTTTCGTCGTCAAGTATCGAACTTGCGGGCAAGCTCGATGTTGGACCATCTGGACGCAATGACCGAGGGCTTCCTTTCGGGTGTCTCATCCGTGGATGTTGACAACCTCAGACACCCTTCCATCCTTGAAGAGTTTGTTTGTGCCCAAGGACAGAGACATAGACAGCGGCTGTGCGGAGGAAGTCGACTTCCGTTTTCACTCCTCCAAGGCGCTTTCTTCCAGACCCTGCAGGACTCCAGCGCCTCTTTCTTTCAGCCACGTCGGCCTAAGTTATCGGACCGGCTACGACGACTGAGACAAGGTGTCCAATTGCAGTTCCTTCCTGTCAGGAACAGGTGGCACAGGAGGCTCTCCCAGGGGGGGGGCATAGTCCTAAAGGGAGCGGTAGAGTTCACGAACTCTAGGATTGCCCCCCCCCTTGCAGGTTTCACGCTGGGAGGATGCCTAAGGTTACTCATCCGGATGATAGCTTCCCGATGCCCATTCCTGCACGATCTCTGTGATCAGCCAAGGATATCGCGCCTGCCGTCTCTGTCAGCGAATTCAGTGTCTCTGAACTTCTATGCCATAGGGTCGGCAAGAGTTTGCCCGTTTGGGCAGAATGATCCATTCCTTAGGAGAAGATCCTCCATAAGATCATCGACGGCTTCACCCCCTGCTGCTTCAGTCGATCCTTTCTTGTAAGGAAGTAGCTGAGACGGGAGTTCCGTAGTCGACCTCTCAGCCCTGATCAAGTTTGTTGAACAAACTTCGTCCAGCGTGGAACAGCAGAATCGATCAGACTGGTAACGAGGCGACAGGACTCCTTAGACCCTGGATCGGAAGGAATGGGTACTTTCAGTTTCCATTCCATCCATCTTCCAGGAAGCTCGTGGAATTCAGCCTAGACTGCAGGTATTCCTGCTTAAGATGCAGTGTAGCGATCCTGCCGTGGCATCGCAGGTTTTTTTTTTTTTTTTTTTTCCCAGAGAACTCTCCCTGCTTTCCTCATGGCCGCTCAGGTGCAGGCTTCCGCCTCCTTCGCTTTTTGGAGGTCTGGTCAACTCTGGTAGGCTTGGGTTCGACCTTCTTCAGCGCCGGGACAAGCTTCCGAATGCTTACCATGAGTGGGGGTTCATGGTATTTTGCTAGGAGCCTTCTCTTCTTCTGCCTCAACATCTGGAGTATCTAGCCATGATATTGAGTCAACGGCCTTACCACATAGGAAACCCCGCTTCTCGTCCGTCCAGCAAGGTTAAGCAACGTCGGTTCTGGTTGGTACTTGGATGGGTGTCCACCTGGGGATGCCAGATTCTGTTGCCACCTCCTCCGAGCCTTCCCTTCAGTTGACTGTGGCAAGGCTGAGGAAAGTCGCAGTACCTGTTCTCAGTCAAGCAGAGCTTTCAGCCCTACCTTGGAACGTTTCCTAGTTCTCTTTTCCTCATTGGCCCGTCTATAGTTCCGAACGGTCGCCTCAGGATAAGTTCCTTGTGGGGCGGTCCAAGTTCCGGTGGTTTCCAGCAACGATTAACCGGACTTTTTGGCCCCTATGGGACCAGCAGAACGATTAGACCTGCAATGGGTGTTGACCTATGGAACCTCTTGATGGGAGTGGATATTCTCGTCCTTTCCCCACATTTTCTATGCTGTTCTCGGACTCGTCAAAGAAAAGGGGGGGGGGGGGCATGTTCCGGTCCAGGCCTCTGGTCAGGACCTGAAGGATACTTCTCCATCATTCAGGCAGGCTTAGGGGCCGTAGTCTGGCCCCTCTACAGATCCTACAGCTCCTGCCGAGTCGCTCCGTGCGCGTCGACTTCATGGTTCTGGCGTGTTCTAACCAGCAGGGGACGCATTTTCACACCTTCGCATCTTGCAGTAGAGATACCGAGATGATTGAGATACTCTCAATACCACCATCAGCTCTCTCATTCCAGGCAGAGGAATGTTCTCTCCGACTATCTGAGTAGAGCCTCGTAGAGATAGTGTACCTGGGGGTCTTTGGCCTTGAGTAACCAGCAAGTCCTGGTCTGGGGAACCTGATCGCGACAGCTTGGAACCTCAAGCTTCCGCTGTTCTTCCCCCCAGTCTCAGACCCCGAGACTCTGGCAAGATGCATTCCGGTGATGGTGGGACAACATCGACGCCTGCGTCTTCCCTCCTTTGTTGTCTGTTGAGAATGGGTCTCCACAAGACCAGGTTGTCTGCCAACATTTCAATGGTCCTAAGAGCTCCACTGGGACTATGCGCAGAACGGTTTCCGGACCCTCTGCTTCCCCTGATGGAACTCCCGGGAGGGATTCTCCCACGGCACAGGCTACTCAAACAACCACACTGCAACATCTTTCACGAGCCGGGGCGTCGCTTCGGCTTCATGCCTGGAGACACTACGCCTCCTCCTCAAGAAGAGACAACCCTCTACAGTCGCGGGACGGAGGTCGCGTCATCTGCGATAGTCATCCGCAGGGGTCTTCCAGGCGAAGTGAAGAGTCTTCGGTGGTTGGTGTCGTGGGAGATATACCTCTTCCCTTGAGGCCTCTTCTCCAGCAATAACGATCTTATTTGCCTTTCAGCGGGAGGAAACTCCTTTCCGCTCTCGGTAATGAAGCCTGTCGCTCAGCCTTTCCCTGACCTTCAGGCTTAAAGGAATAACTTTTTCTTTCCCGCTGGACCTCTCCTCGCTCATGCGAAGCTGCGAACGTCCCTGCCCTAGTCGGAGTGAGACCTCCAACTTGGAGCATGGCTCGGACTTTTTAGTCCCTTAAGAGATCTTCTCAAGACCCTTTACGTCAGGCCTCTGATTGTATTCCGTCTTGGGTCTCCTGCTCACAATGGCCGCGGCCAGTGTGTAAGCAATCTTCTTGGTCTCGTACGACTCCGCCCTTTCTAAGGAATGGGGGAAGGCAACATTCAGGTTCGCTCCTGAGTTGTTGGCTAGACTCAGAATCTTGGGGTCCCGGCCCTTCGGTCCAATTCCTTCAAGATTTTAAGTCTCCATTCTGTATCTGATGTCCCAAAACCTTCTCCTTCTTGCCAGTAAAGGAATCGAGAGGTTAGCTTTGGGAACAGCTGCAGTTTGTCCTCAGTTGCAGCCGGTTTGGGAGCACAAGAAGGACACGGGGGAGAGTCACCAGTATACCTCTTCAGCTCAGACTCAAGGACATTCATCTCGACCTGTCTCCAGACCCTCCCCCGTCACGTCGCCCTACGGCACGATGTCGGATACATCGCAATGTCCCCCGTCTTCGAGTATACTACTCTGTGACGCAGGTGCTACAAGCTGGAGTCTGGAAGCGTCTAATGACCTTCGCAGCCCGCTTCCTGCAGGGCGTGACCCACAGGAGTTTCGATACGTTTTCTATCGCTCTGTGGTGGCTACACAACAGCTGGTCTAACCTCAGGCTCCTTTTTGGACAGGTAGCAGAAGGTTGAGGGCATTATTATCAGGTTTTAGTCTGCATGAACAAAATAAGTATGTCTGGCCCTTCTTTCTTCATCATCCCCTCTATGGGGAAGCAGCATCCTGGTCTCTGCATAGCTGACCTCGAACCTCTGCAGGTAAACCATGCTTCCTTGTGTTCCGAGTATTGAGTCAATACTGTCGCGTCCCCCATACCCTGACGAGGTGGTATTGGGAACGTCCTAACCCAGAGTTCCTTCTGGAACTCCAGGTCAACTGCCTAGGACGGGTCACACTTCTTCCTTCACACACAAGCTTATGTAGGCCACACGGTTCCTTGCGGAGCAAGGAACTTGTGAGGTGCAGGGACTCCTTTTCTCGAGTGCGACTCACTCGGATTCTGAGTCCCCGGGTAAAGCCAAAGCCAGTATGGCTGGGGACTTTCCCCCCTACCTAAGGGGTAAGTCACCCAATGTAAATAGCGTGGTTTGTATTTCGGTTACGGAACAAATGACAAATTCGAAGATAATTTGTATTTTTCCTAACCATACAAACCTTAGCTATTTACACATATTTGCCCGCCAGCCCTGTCCCCCAAGACAAGTCCTACCTCTAAGTGAAAGTGAGCTTCACCGGTGTGTGAGGGGGGGGGGAGGGGTAGCTAGCTACTACTCCCCTACCCCCCCCCCCCGCTAACTAGCCCGGGGGTAATACACCCTCGTTAAATTCTAATGGCTCGCCATTTCAGCTACGCTAAAAGGTAAACCCAATGTAAATAGCTAAGGTTTGTATGGTTAGGAAAAATACAAATTATCTTCGAATTTGTCATTTTAAAGTGCCTGCTATGCCTTGACAATGCACCCGCTCACCCCCCCGACTTGAAGATGATATCTTCGATGAATTTAAGTTCATAAAGGTGCTGTATCTTCCACCAAATACCACCTCTATCCTCCAGCCCATGGATCAGCAAGTCATCTCTAATTTTAAGAAGCTGTACACCAAGCACTTATTTAAGCAGTGCTTTAATGTCACGCAAAGCACCAACTTAACTTTGCGTGAATTTTGGAGGAGCCACTTCAACATCGTGCACTGCTTGAAGATCATAGATCAGGCTTGGGTGGGATTAACTCGACGGACCCTCAATTCTGCCTGGAAGAAGCTGTGGCCTGATGCAGTTTCTTCCCGAGATTTCGAAGGTTTTGACCCCGAACCTGATCCCGTGGTGGGTGCAAATACCACCTCTATCCTCCAGCCCATGGATCAGCAAGTCATCTCTAACTTTAAGAAGCTGTACACCAAGCACTTATTTAAGCAGTGCTTTAATGTCACGCAAAGCACCAACTTAACTTTGCGTGAATTTTGGAGGAGCCACTTCAACATCGTGCACTGCTTGAAGATCATAGATCAGGCTTGGGTGGGATTAACTCGACGGACCCTCAATTCTGCCTGGAAGAAGCTGTGGCCTGATGCAGTTTCTTCCCGAGATTTCGAAGGTTTTGACCCCGAACCTGATCCCGTGGTGGGTGCAGCGGAAGCCGTAGAGGAAGTTGTCTCCCTTGGCAAGTCCATGGGTCTGGAGGTCGACGCAGATGACGTTACGGAACTCGTCGCCGAATATCACGACGAACTTACCACGGATGAGCTCAAGGAACTCCATGCTATGTCTGAGCACATGAGTGATGACGAGGAAGGGAGCGAGGAGGTAGAACATGTGTTAGGTTCGGCGCATATAAAAGAGGAAATATCAAGATGTGGTCGACTTCATCGACAAATACCACCCAAAAAAATTTCAGGTTTGTCGTGTAGTTTCGCAGTTCGATGATGTTTGCCTAACTCACTTTCAAAACATTCTGAAAAGCCGTACCAAGCAATTATCTATCGATAATTTCTTTATAAAACTACGAAGCAAACTCGTGATGAAGAGGATGTAAGTGATTCGAAGAAAACGGCAAAGAGTGAAGCGGAAGAAAGTGAAACAAAGAAAACGGCAAAGAGTGAAGCGAAAGAAATTCAGTCAATTTTAAGTGTAGAGATTGAAAGTTATTAAAATTACGTAATCATCAAAAAGAAAAAAGAAAATGTAAAAAAAAAAATATAAAATATAAAAATAAAAAAAAAAATAAGCAAAGTTATGTTAAAGTTCACTTAGTGTAAGTTAGAATAAGTTACGGTAGTGTACGTTTATCGTAGTTAACCTCTCTACCACCTCGCCGCCCGTCCGTCTCCTCTCTGCGTAGCTAGACCAACAACACCTGCGCTGGAGTTTCTTAGGTAAAGTGACGCTAAAACCCCGTTTCTTATTTATCATTTTTTGCTAATTCTTCTTATTTACATGTCTATTATCTAATTTAGTGTGCATTATTCTCATGGGAAATTATGTGTAGTAGTTTATTAAGAAGTTATCATAGGTTTTTGGGCTCAACCACGGATTAATCCTATTTCAACGTATTCTTATGGGAAAATTCGTTTCTACATCCGAAGTTGGTTTTGGAACGGATTAAATTCGTATGTAGAGGTACCACTGTATTAATTTTGTATCGAGTCTTGCTCCCTTGCAAGTGTTGACCATGCCATTAGATGTCAAGGCTCAGGAACATCCTAGGACTGAATCTCCATATATGGAGAACTAAAGGTTTGTTGATAGTAGCAACTAATTACAGAGTTAAAAGATATTTAATATTTTTCACAGTTATGTTGTACAAACTTGAGTCCTTTATAAAAGTATAGGCCCACAACTTAATAGAAATCAGGTTTTTACAATTGTGGTTTTGCTTACTGTGTTAAATGATAGAATGTGGTTTTATTATAGTATTTCTTTCTTATATTAATTCTGCATTATAGCTTCTTGCTAATTGGCAACTGGAGTACAGCTCTCGGCACCCATACCAAATCACTGCGGAAGTTCGCAATGGTATAGGCAAAGCGAAACGACACCATTGGGACCCGCACTAATCACAACGGACAGAATGATAATTGATATATGGCACAAAAAAGGGATTTTGACGAAGGAAAAATCTATTTTTTGGCGAGAGACTTGTGCCTCCCAGTGAATTGCTCCTTTAGCACCATTTCTAAGGTATATAACTGCTATACAATACCAGAGTAAAAATTGCATAGGAATGCCAGGTTGAACCCAGCTCACTCACCTATATAAGGTGTCGATATAATACTGGGGCGTGATAATTCACAACCAGAGGTCTCGCACCACTCCTTTATAGCACATCTTTCCATGAACATTTGTATATTTTCTCTTCGGTGTTTTCGTTCATTTCTCATTTCTTTGTGCAGATGGCTGATTCCATGGTCTCCCCATCTAAGTTGAGCACCAGATCTATGAGTTTTGAGCTTTTGGGGGTAGCATTGCCATTGATTTTAATTTTATTCAAGGTTTTATTTTTTCCTCTTGTCAGACCGCTTGCAGCTCCCTTGCTGGCTTGCTACCCCCGCCTTCGCTCGTTCTTAACGTATTACAATTGGTCTTCCATACTGATTGTTTTTCGTTTTGAACCTTATTTTGATGGTTTTTCTCACCGATTACACCTCATCATTGTGCTTTGGATATTATATTGATGTTTTGATGATATACTACGTATCATAGTTTTGAACTCGGTTGGCAATCCTGCCTTCAGGCACGGTCTAGTTGGTTTCGCTACCGCATTGTTTAAATTATTATATTATTGATATTATATATTGATCTTATTAATAATTATTGCGATTACCATCTAGTCTAGTTATCGCTTAGTTTGAGTGGGACTCTCACGGGGCAGTTATTTTATTTGTTTCCTACCGTTCGGCATCTACCCGAGGTAGAAGTTATGTTGGTATCCCCTGCCATTCCCTTGCGTCCTTCTCTTACTAATTTTATTTTAAGTTACGCATGCCTATAAACCAGTTCAATGTGTTACATCATTTAACATTATTGTACATTATTTTACACCATTTTATTGCTCATTCCGTTTTACCTACGTGGTTCCATCGGTCAGGTTGGTACTCCTGTCCTCCCTATGTCCACGTGATCGCCTCCTGCCCCCTCATTGGTTAGTTCTCGTTGCCTCCTTCCCCCCATTATCCCCAATTCAGGGATTCCTCTCGTCTCTCACATTGTGTGAGCGGTTTGCATTACGGATCGAGTCCTCTCGTACCTCAGCCTTGCCACCACCTCCTCCCCCCCCTCACACCATCCCTTCCTGGGATACCTTATGACTCACTAGTTGGTACCGAGAGCATCCACCGGGGTTTCAGTCTAGTACATTCATTCTCATGCCTTGTCGTAGCCTTTTTTCCCCGCCGCTCTGATTGGCCATCGGTCGGCGGGGGGAACTCGGTTGTGTATTGGTTATGTGTCTTTATGTACTGTATTATTTTAGTTTTTACTATAACATAGAAATTTTGTTCGTGGGGTATCATGGAAAACGGATATTTGTTGTTATATTATTTTTATTGTCGGTGTTCGTTTGGGTTCTTGTGGCTGGCGGGGAGTAATTGAACCCCTTCCTCCCTCCCCTTTCGACTCCCCCTACCCCGGTAGGCATGGTACGACCCCCGGGTCTCTCATAGTTGTCTCCCCGGAGCCAACAGGTAGCATGTATTATAACATGTTATTATAACATTTTTATCCTATACTTCCCCAGTAACGACGGGATAGTATATCTCCTACTATGACAATATTATTTCATTGAATGATCATATCTAATAACGGAATTGTTTAACAGATAGCATGTTATTATAACCCCTTTTTTATTATATACCTCCCCGGTAGTGACGGGATAGTATATTCCTCGCTATGACAATATTATTTCATTGATAATCTTGACTTATTACGGAATTGTTTCAACAATGTCAGTTAATTTTTGATAAATTTTCCCCTGGTTACTATACCGGTCCGAAATTTTGTCCATAGCCTTTTGTCCCGGTTTCATATCGGTCTATTTTAAGAGTCCGGAGCACCCGGATCTTTTTAGGTTACTGACCTACTATGGGATACTCGTGTATCCTTATTTCATTCTATACTTCCCCAGTAGCGACGGGATAGTATATTTCTCGCTATGACAATATTATTTCATAGATAATCTTCACTTTTTATGGAATTATTTTAACAATGTCAGTTAATTTATGAAAAGTTTTTTCCCCGGTTACTATACCGGTCCGAAATTTTGTTCATAGCCTTTTGTCCCGGTTTCATACCGGTCTATTTTAAGAATTCGGACCACCCCGGATCTTTTTGGGTTGCTACCCTTCTATGGGATACTCTGTAGGTGCCCCTGTCGTTACTATTTATAAGTTTAACTTCGGATATATTCTTTGGGATTTTCATTTTATTTCCTTTGTAATTGATCGATTTAAACATTTATTCTCGATCTATTTATTTTACATTCCCAACGAAGTTACCTTGTTTATTAGTAACGATATACTCTTTCAGAGCTCGCAGTCTTCCAAGACTTCTACCTTGGCGACTCTTTAGATCTGGGTCGGCGGGTTCGCCCGGAGTGTCAGGGCAGAGAGACCCTGTGTCTCTTCCTTTTAGGGGTTTTCAGGGAAGCACGTGGCTGATGTCAGGCCACGTCCTGTTGTCCCTAAAGTTAAAGCTACCCGCCAGCCCCTTTCAAAGACTCGCAAGTCTTCCAAATCACCAAACCAGTTAAGACTTCGTCTTCCAGAGTCCCCAAAGACTCAGCCGCAGCTGCTGCTTCCTCTCTTGGGTTGAGAGCGAAGCCCGGCCTGAAACCTACGACCCCGGAGGCTCCCTTCGATCCGGCGGCCCTTTCAAGATTGATGCAATGGCCTCTCGTGGCATGGTTGGTTTCGACTTGTCCTTTCATTAGAAGGGGCCAGCATTCGATCCAAAGTATGAGGTAGAAATTCATTTCTATTTTGAACACTATGTTGTGTTGATATTTATCCATACATATGTATGTATGTGTGTGTGTATGTATGTATGTATGTATGTATATATATATATAATATATATATATAATGTGTGTATATATTTTTTATTGCAATGGGTTCCCTTGTTAGCACCCTCACTGGGAGAGTGCTAAACCAGATAGCCTCGTACAGGGTCTCATTCATTATGGGCTACCTCAACAGCAACAATATATCATCTCGGATGCCTCTAAGCTCCCGGAATTCGTCGAAAGCTATACGCGGAAGGTGGCCTTGCACTCTCCCTTCAAAGATGGTATGTTAACCATCGAAGGGTTTGGCACCCGGCCTGTAGAAGATTTTGAATTCTACCCACCGGGTCTACAGTTCCCTTTCTCTGGTTTCACACTTCTTACCGAGGAGACACTCGTAAGGTTTGACAAGGTCCCCAAAGAAACCGAAATTTACCCGAAGGGGCAGGCTCAGTCCACCTGGGTCCGGCCCTTAAACGAGTGGGAGTGTGTTAACACTACGTCAACACCTCACAAGAGCTCGTACACGATGTTTGTAGTGGATGAGTAAACCCCTACTCAGTGTGTCACTAAGATAGTGGACCTTGCTCAGCAGGCAATAAAAAGATCCCTGGAAAACCAAGTACTGTAAGTTACTTGAATATCGCAGACGGACCCCCTCTGACTTGTCGGATCTACGAAAGGCAAACCTTTTGGGTGGTAAGATCCAAGTATCCTCAAGTAGAGGATTCAGGTTTGTATTGCTTGGAGATGGTTGGTTATCATGCAACATCCTGTACTTTTCTTAATGGTCTGTTGTTGGTAATAACTTTTGTTTACTACAGGTGTTTTCAGACTTTGCATAACTATATACTAAAATAATTTTGTAGGTTGCATGTAGAAGGTTTCCTCCAATATTGATGCAAAGTAATAGTATTGATCAAGAATTTTATTTGTCAAAGCCTTGCTTTAGTAAGTGGTAAAATAGTGCTAAAACGAGTCTTTCGACATCGCCCATTATTGAGAAGGGCGAAAGACAAGGTTCAGTTTCGTCCCTGAGTATGTCACCAGACAGTCTCCAGAGGTGACTGATCCTACACAAGTCTCAACTAGGTAACGGATGATCCAGATCATCTGTTACTGTACACAGGGTAAGGTATGAGACTTTTCCTAAAGAAAACGGCAATACCCTGCCCGGGTCCCTCCTCTTGTCAGCACAGAGAGAGACTATATCTAAAGAAAACGGCAATAGCCTGCCTGGGTCCCTCCTCTTGTCAACACAGAGAGAGACTAGAGGAGGATCACCGAAACATCATCTCGACATGACGACTCAGTGTCAGGGGCAGGGGCATAACTATGCCCCTGGTCCTTCTTAGCAGATTACTGTAACGCAGGTTTTACAAGAAAGGATGTGAATGCTCCAGGTGACTTTCACAACCTTTCTCCCGCAAGACGTGACCCACAGGAACTCGAAACGATCTCTATCGGTCCAGTGGTGGCTGCACAACAGCTGGTTATATACCTCAAGCTCCTTATTGGACAAGTAGCCGAAGGTTAAGGGCACTGTTACCTGGTTTTAGTCTGCGTGAAAGAAAAGATTTGACTAACTCTTATTCTTTTCTTCATCCTACCCTCTCGTGTGGAAAGCAGCATCCTGGATTCTCTGCATAGCTGACCTCAAACACTGCGGATAAACCATGCTTCCTTGTGTTCTTAGTATTAAGACTAATACTGTTACGTGCCCATACCCTGACTAGGTGGTATTGGGAAAGTCCTAGGCTGCAAGTTTCCATCTAAACTTCAGAACAACTTCCTAGGACGAGTCACACTTCATACCTT
>NC_090725.1:202553731-202556231 GCF_036898095.1 Palaemon carinicauda | reverse complement strand
AGAGTGAATATAAAATAAGGGTTAGGACCTTAAAATCTCCATGAACCATGAGGAAAGGGGATAATAAAACTATGACAGGCATGTATTTCATAGTAAGTAGGAGCGGATTGAGACGCACAAGTAATAAAATAGAAATTTTATTTCACAGTTGCAGAAATTAAATGAATTACAGCAATAAGTAAAGTTAATTTACAGAAATTATAATGTACATAGTAATAAAGACTTGCTCTTGAATCTGAAAGGGAATTTCAAATTTATTAGTAGGCACTCGTCCTCGAGGAACGTTAGTCTTTAATTAAAACACATCATGCTCTAGGCATGTGGCACTTGTGTGACAACTATGACATTTCACCTGGGATAAGAACAGTTATAAGAAAGCACTAAGTGTTTTCGACATCACTATATATCGCTCGAGGGTCAACATAGGCACCCGAAGAGTTAGAGTCCCAAGTAACTCACTGTTCTATGCAGAGTTAGGTGCAGGTTTCATAACACTACCTGCGGCTACCACAAAATGTTTGACTTCGTGCACTTGTTTCGCATAATGTTTGAAGAAAACACGCGAGGACTTCCAGCCTGTGAAACTTTTAAGGCTTTCGAAGTCCATACTCTGAAAGAAATTCAGAGACGATGCAACTTTTCTAGGATCGTGACCAGCGGGTGTACTGTCGGGATCCGCTCTGCGAATGAAGTAGGTGATTTTCGCTCTTAATTGTTTCAGTGACAGGTCGCTGCCCGATGTTTCTCCTTTGAAGAGTTGGCCTCCACCAAAGTTCGAAGTTCTGCGAAGATAGACCTTGAGGCTCTCTACTGGGCATAAAGAGGCATCTTCCTTCAGGGGGCATATTCTCCAGGGGCCCCATCTTTTGGTGGGTAATTCATTTTTGGCAAGAAACGTCGGATCCGGGGAGAGGGTAATGTCTCCTGAATCAGTAAACAGGATATGACCCTCTTCTCTTGATAATGCCACTATTTCGCTGACTCGGGCTCCTGAGGCAAGAGCAAAGAGAAATATAACTTTCTGAGTCAGATCCTTGAGAGGGCATGAATCATTATCTAAGTTGGAGGCGAAATGGAGCACCTTGTCCAATGACCAGGAGATCGGTTTCGGTGGGGGTGCTGGGCGTAGACGAGCGCATGCTTTCGGCAGTTTATTGAAGATGTTGCTGGACAGATCAATTTGGAAGGCATACAATATTGGTCTAGTCAAGGCCGATTTGCAAGTTGAAATCGTATTGGCTGCTAATCCCTGTCCATGAAGGTGAATGAAGAAGGACATGCAGAAATCAATTGTGATTTCTTTAGGATTTTTTGTCTTGACGAAAGAGACCCATTTTCTCCAAGATGATTCGTATTGCCGTCTTGTGGATTCGGTCTTGTATTCCTCGAGGAAGTCTAGACTTTTCTTCGAGATCCCAAACCTCTTTTTTTGCGGCTAGGGAGAGAAAATCATGAGATGAAGGTCCTTGATTTTCGATGATGAAGCGAAGACAGTCGACTTCTGTACTTGTTGGGAGAGAACTGGGCCCGGGAGAGGGATCAGCTTGGGCTGCAGCTCCAGGACCAGGGGGTACCAGTTGCTCCGGGGCCACTTGGGAGCCACTAGGGCCGCTGTCCCTTTGAAGGTTCTCAGCTTGGAGAGGACTTTCAGCAGAAGGTTGGTGGGAGGGAACAGGTAGATCTTGGACCATCTGTTCCAGTCCAGTGACATGGCATCCACTGCTTCTGCCTTGGGGTCCTCGTACGGGGCCACGTACCGAGGAAGTTGATTGTTGTCGCTCGTTGCGAAGAGATCTATCTGAAGTTCTGGGACTTGGTGGGAGATGAAGGAGAATGATCTTGCGTCTAGAGACCATTCCGACTCTATCGGGTTTGTCCGAGATAGAGCGTCCGCTGTCACGTTGCGGAATCCTTGTAGGTGAACTGCAGACAGGTGCCATTTCTTCTTCTCTGCCAGACGGAAGATTGGGAGAAGCACCTGATTTATCTGGGGCGATCTTGAGCCTTGGCGATTGAGACATCGAACTACCACCGAGTTGTCTAGGGTTAGACGAATATGGATCGAGGGAGGCGGGGAGAGTTTCTTCAGAGTTAGAAGGACCGCCATGGCCTCCAAGATGTTGATGTGGAACGTCTAGAACAGGGGAGACCATGTGCCTTGAGCCTGTTTTTGGTGGGAGTGACCTCCCCAACCCTCCAGCGAAGCGTCCGTGTGGATGTTGAGTGATGGAGGTGGGTGTTGAAGAGGAATGGACCTTTTCAGGGCCTTTGCTTCCGACCACGGCTTGAGGAGAAGTCGAAGTCTGTTTGGGAGCCGTCTCTTGAGGTCTCTTCGAGCGATGGATGCAGAACGTCTCCAGACTCCCGCGGCATCCTTTAGCTGTGCACGAAGCACTGGGATTGTTACTGAGGCGAACTGTAGAGAGCCTAGAACTCGTTTCTGCTGGCGTCTTGAGATCCGTTTGGATTTCAGTAGTCGCTTGACAGACCCTGCTATTTC
>NC_090725.1:202540090-202553231 GCF_036898095.1 Palaemon carinicauda | reverse complement strand
ACATCATTGACCAAAAAAGAATCGTGGATTCTCTGATACATGATCCATTGCCCGACAACTATACTGCCTTACTGCTTTGGCAATCAAGCGCCAATAATTACGCTTCTGTATCCATTCAACATGGAGTGATTCCTCTCTTGTAATCTACAAAACCCCCCTGGTTCCCATGTGTAGTTACAGGAGTGCTGATGCACATGGAATGCTTCCAGAAGATTCAGTTTGACTTTATAAGAACTACTGCAGATAGTATGCTTGCATCTACGAATGCTGGATCACATAGCATGATCATCAAGGCCATCATGCTATGGCAAAATTGGGGGCTTAAGCTTATTGGCAGGAAAAATACTAGAGGTTGTGAAATAATCACATGTACTTTCATACCATAGAGAGAAATGGGATATCAAGTATAATTGTAGATAAGCTCTAGTTTCCCAATTATAACATGAACATAATTACAAATTAAAGTTGCACATTAAACCTGATGTTGATATTAGAGTAAAAATATTATTTCTTAATTTCAGATGAGAAATCATAAATCAATAATATATTAGTATGCAAAGAAACAGCATCATCTACTAAAGTATAGTAGCATTGTTTCAGAATCTGTCTACTACCTTCCAAAGATCACCTAATTGTAAGACTATAAGATCACTCAGGTAAGTCCGACTCCTTGTGCTCTTCAACCAGCTCTTTAGAAACTTAAAATAAGAGAATGATCTTTCACTTGACCATGATGACACTGGTAAGGTTAGCACTAACTGATAAGCTCATGCAACGTATGTATAAAATTCCAGCATTTTATTTTTCCCCATGTGCTGGTAGATTTCATGGATGCTTTAAGATGACCTTAATTGCAATTATGATGATAATGCATTGCACAATAACTTGTACTCCAAAACAATTCACTTATACATACCCTTTTGGTAAAATGACCTTAACTTCTCGATTTTGCTAAGTTTTGTGATGGATGGATTTTGCAGGTAGTCAGTTGAGGTGTGAAGATACACTAAATCAGAAATGAACCTGCTTTTCAAGTCATATAAAAAGAAATATATCTTTATTTTTTAAATTTTTCGTCTTGTTCTTCACTTTACCCATGAGCTGATATTTTCATTGATTTGCTCTGACATGTAGCCTTCATACAGCTTTTGACCAGTCACATATGCATTTAAGATTATTGGTATATATTCATCAGGGATAAACATCATTTCCTTGAACATTGAATTATTAGATATCTGTTTCTCCCATTCTTGAAAACCTGTAATGACATCAGCAGTGGTGAAAGCCTCAGCTAGGATGTGTGCTGGTTTCCTCATCAGCTGTATAGCTCTGCAGATTGTCTGTATGATGTCCTCTTCATTAATACGACTCTACATTGCAGAATGAACCATGCTAACCTTGTGGCTTCTTTCCTCTTAGTAAAGGTAGAAGAGACTCTTTAGCTAAGTTAAGCAGCCCTTCTAGTCTTGGGTAGTAACATAGCCTCTGTACCGTGGTCTTCCAATGTCTTGGGGTAGATTTCTCTTGTTTGAGGGAACACTTGGGCACACTATTCTATCTTGTTTCTCTTTCTCTTTTTTTTTCTTTTTTGAAGGTTTTGTAGTTCACAGTATATATGAAAGATCTATTTTAATGTTGCTACTATTCTTAAAATATTTTATTTTAGCTGTTTATTACTTCTCTTGAAGTTTGTTTGTTTCCTTAATTCATTTCCTCACTGGGCTAGTTTGCTCTGTTGGAACTCTTGGGCTTATTACCATCCTACTTCTCCTCCAACTACGGTTGTAGCTTAGCTATTAATAATAATAATAATAATAATAATAATAATAATAATAATAATAATAATAATAATAATAATAATAATAATTCCAACATTGACTATAATCACTTAATAGAGGGCTCATCCTCATCTTTCTGACAGAAGAAGCATTGTACGAGACCTCGGGAATGGTGCTGGAGACCAAATGTTGATGAGCCTGGTTTGTCCATTTCAGTGCTTTCTCCATTTTCTGGCAGTGTTGTGTCCTTTGTTAGTTGCTTATGCATAGAAACCACAATGAAAGACTGCCTGATTTGTGCAGGGTGTGTTCTTTGTACAACTTTTCAGTCGTAATTGGACCTCAACATGCTTGCCATCAAGCACATTGGCCCTCTCTTCTAATATGTTCAGGTCACCCTGATATGAGTCTGCCCAGGGGTGTTACACCAACTCTTTCTTTTCCGCATTAGATTGGCACAGTATACACTACTTCCATTTGGTAGATTCCTGACCTTGACCTCGATTCTTTCATCTTGTGATTTGTCACTCATGCTTAGACCCTGCAAAATAAAATGAACCATTGTAATACAACCACTATCAAATTACATTTAGGGTATAGTGAACTATTCAACGTACATAATATTGTCCAACTGCAATAATTACATCACTAGATGAAGAGCCTTGTTATTGGTGCATAGTATGGCTTCATGCCCAATTTGTCTTATGAAATTAATATTTGCAAGAACTGCTATAACAAATATCTCAACACAAGTATAGCTATGATGATTAGATACTGTAGCCTTGAAAATGGTGGTTTAGATGTCAAAATAAAAGCTCTGGGTTATTTAGCTTTGATATTTATGAAAAGTAATTTCCACGGCAGCCATTGTAAAATCCAAGATAGCATCCATATGGGACTCTGGTCAAATGGAAACATTGTTTTTCTGATTGCTTGAGCTATAAAGTTTCCCAAAACTTTGTTTTCATTCTATCCACAAAAAAAAATACAACTGAAGTTGAAATCCAATCATAGTGAACCTGACTAATAATAAATGTTTATGTTCAACATTTTTGCATTGTACTTACTCTGTCTCCAATCGTATTTCAAAGTTACCCCCAGTGTCTCAGGCACATATGCTTGGTTACGTAGAAGACATCCATTATTTCTTGTCAATATTCTTGCTCCTGGTGTTTAAAATGCACCACTACTCTCTCTCTCTCTCTCTCTCTCTCTCTCTCTCTCTCTCTCTCTCTCTCTCTCTCTCTCTCTCTCTCTGTTATGGGTTACATAGTTCTTTTTCACAATGTTTCCATTAAATTTGTGAGCGGGCAATGCTTGAAATGTGCAGCATTCTTCTCTCTCTCTCTCTCTCTCTCTCTCTCTCTCTCTCTCTCTCTCTCTCTCTCTCTCTCTCTCTCTCTCACTGTTATGGGTTACATAGTTCTTTTTCACAATGTTTCCATTAAATTTGTGAGCGCGCAATGCTTGAAATGTGCAGCATTCTCTCTCTCTCTCTCTCTCTCTCTCTCTCTCTCTCTCTCTCTGTTATCCGTTACCTATTTTTCCTTCACTTTGTTTCCATTAATTTGTGAGCGCACATAGTGTTTGAAATGTACAACCTCTCTCTCTCTCTCTCTCTCTCTCTCTCTCTCTCTCTCTCTCTCTCTCTCTCTCTCTCTCTCTCTCTCTCTCTCTCACTTTTCAATTCAACAAACGAAGCCTTCAAGCTATAAGTTTTTAATTGAGAATATGACGAAAAAATAAGTGATCATTCCTCGTCTCTTTTCAGCCAATAAAAATAGTAACTCATCTTTATTGCCTGATTACTTTTTCGGTAAAGTGTACGTTATATACACAACGGCGTTCAAGTCAGAATTTGTCTGTGTTAGTATTTGTTTTCAGCTTTTTATAGTACTTTGATTTTGTTGATATCGTTACTAATAGTGAAGTGATTACTGTCTTCCTCATCATGATTAACATAGTTTGTATCACAATGGAAACTTCACCAAATTAACATATTTAGCCAATGAAATAATGTATGTATATATATATATATATATATATATGTATATATATATATATATATATATATATATATATATATATATATCTATATGTTGGAATACGTCAAGGTGCTTCAACAAGCTATTTATTCTTTACTATCTACCTGGACAAATTGGTTAAAATGATAAAAGAGGGAATTGGCAGAGATGGGTTTTTAGGGACAATGCATACGCTATTATTGATGGATGACACAGTTATTTTAAGTACATCAAGAGAAAAGTGTTTTGAGAAAATTGGGATTATGTTGGATTACTGTAACTCATATGGGATGATTGTTAACGAAAAAAAGACTAAGTTTTTTGTAGTAAATGGAAATGCAAGAGATAAAGAGTCTTTAGTCATAAATAATGTTAATATTTGTATCTTGGTGCATGGTTTACGGGCGACGGTAAAATGCAATCAGTGCTTAAACAACATTAAATTGAAAATGCAAAGACCATTAACAAGTTCTCAATATATTGTTATAACTATACAACTATGCCATATGCATATAAAGTCAAAGTGTTCAAAGCAGCGTTAGGAGCCTCACTACTTTATAGTGCAGAAAGTTAGCTTACAAACAACGTAACATGCATGGAAAGGATATATATCCAGGCTGTTAGATGCTTATTGGGGGTCAGAAATAATACGCCTATGACATTGTGCTTAGTGGAGAGTGACCTTATGTCTTTTAATCGTGAAGTTCAAGAATGAAGGAAACGTTTTTTAAAAAAATGAAATGGCGAACATTGATATGGAAGAACCGTTCCACTATATTTATGAATTTTGCAAAGGTGAAAATACGCCCGGTTACAGATTTTTGAATTCTTGTCTGGTTGATAACATCATCGGGTCGAGCCTTGACCAATTGAAAAATGAGATCCGTAATAAACCTGAAACAGCAACAAAATATTATACATATAGAGAAATTTTAAATAGATCCTTGCAAATGCATAGAGTGTACAGTGAAAATGGTTATTTACCAGACTATATGCGAATTGCCTTCACGAGATTACGTTTAATGTCCCACGACCTAAGGATAGAGACGGGAAGGTGGAGCAGAACTCCAAAGGAGTTGCGAGTGTTTAATTGTGATTCACAGACAGTACAGAATGAAGTGCATGTCCTAATTGAATGTACAATGTCACGATCGAAGAGGCAGAAATTTAGTAATCTTAATTATACGAACATAGACGCACTGTTTGGAGAAGAAAACCACGTAATTGACCTGTGCCAGTATATATTTGAAGTATTAAAGATTTATAATTAAATATTTGTTTTGTTTTGGTGGTTGATGTATGAGGGGCTTGTTGTGATGGTTGATTAATAGACTTATATATCTTTATGGAAGAAAATATCTTAATTTTTCTGGACAAAATATTTTATAATGTAATGGGGAAGATGTATAATGTTACAGAATAAAATCCACTGTTTTGTCTGAACCGAATATAAATATTGTACTACAATGTATATAAAGTTTTGTCAATAAAGAATAAATAGAATATATATATCTATATATATAAATGTATTTATATATATATATATATATATATATATATATATATACATACATATATATATGTATATATATATGTGTGTGTGTGTGTATAAGGAGAGAGAGAGAGAGAGAGAGAGAGAGAGAGAGAGAGAGATTAAACAGCAATATCCAATTATCTTAATACTGAAAGAGTATATTGACTGGCGTTCTCGAGTCGAGAAAGCAGCCCGTGGATGATAGGTTATGTTGTAAAAGGTATTCCTTCATTTATCGCGGATAATTGGTCTGAGGCCACCCCGCAGTAGGTGAAAGTCCGCTAAGTAGGACTGGCCCCCTGGGAATTTCCGTATATGTGTATGCGTGAGTACCAGAATGTTAGAAATATTTATATCTTATTCATCATATATATATATTTTACTTAAATCTACAGAATATAATTATAAAACCTCAGTATTATACATTCTCTCTCTCTCTCTCTCTCTCTCTCTCTCTCTCTCTCTCTCTCTCTCTCTCTCTCTCATACGATACATATTATGGTGTTCTTCACTCACCAATGAGAGTAATATCTTGAGACATGACTCCAGTAATGACGACAACGATGATAATAACGATGATAGACCTGTGCAGTTCGATGAATCTGATGATGAATTATGATAATAATGGTGTTACTGCACTGGTATAATGAGGCTTTTAAATCAGTTCGGGAAGCGCTTCATCGTCAAATATCGGCGTTGGGTCATCAACATTTGCTTCTGAGAGAGTCGAAGAGGCTGGTGGTGGCAGAACAGGGGCTCCCACTCCACTCGCAGAGGCTTCAGGTTCACTCAGAAACTCTTCGACTGGAGACGCTGCTGGTGTAGCTGGGGTTTTTATATCAGAGAACAAAGGGATGGGTAGTTGCTGTTGTTGGTTTCTCTTTTGCTGTAAAATGCCCTTTTACAAGAGCATATCCCCGTCAACACGGTTGTTGAACTTGGTGGCTCGAAGCATATTATCGTCAATGCCTTGTGCAAATCATTGCAATGCCCTTACCATGTTGCACAATTGTTGTATGGTGAGGCCACACTTCCATTTCTTCGTCTTACTCTTCTTCACTATCTTCTTCACTTGCAGACTTCATCATCTCAAGGTCTTCATCTGTCAGTGGGTCCAAGTGGGCATCGATAAGGTCATTGAAGTCTTCTTCTGTCATGTCGACAATTCCTTCATCCCCGAGGACGCGAGCCAGGCTCAACGCCTTCTCCATTGCCGAGTGATGAAATTCATTAGGAATGAAGCCTTTATAGTAATGCACCACGTTGGACCATAACTTATTCCAGCAAGAATTTATGGTCTCAGTTTTCATGTCCTTCAATGCTTGCTGGATATTAGTCAAGCATGACGCAATGTCGTAGTTATGCCAGTAATTTTTCAAGGTGAAGCTTTCTTGGTCGACAACTGCTGTGATGAGGACCTCCATTGTGCAACGAGTGTAGAGTGCCATAAAGGCACGAATGACACCTTGATCCATCAGCGGAATCAAAGATTTGGTCTTAGGGGGCAGAAACTCGATCTGAATCCCATCATAATGCAGGTCTGTTGCATGGCCTCCTGCACAGGTCATCAAGAAAAAGAGCTGAAAAAGGAGGCCCTTCTGAGCCAAATACAGCTTCACCTGGGAAACAAAGCAATGTCGGAACCATTCGAGGGATGGGGCTTTCGTTATCCAGGCCTTAGAGTTATGCATTCAAGACATGTGGAGTAGAGCCTTATTTTTGTTTTTTAAGGCCCGTGGATTTTTGGCCTTATAAATCAGACCTGGCTCAAGTATAAAGCCAGCAGTATTGCCACACATGATGAGACTGACATGATCCTTGTAGGCCTTGAAGCCTAGCCTCTTTACTTCATCCTTGAAAATAAATGTATGAAAAGGCATCCTATTACTAAAGAGGCCTGTTTCGTCCATATTAAAACCTTGCTCAGGAAGGTAGCTGCCATCACTGATGAGCTTAAGAAACTCATCCTCCACGTAACGACTAGCAGTATCGGTGTCAGCAGAGGCAGCCTCACCATACAAAGGCAAATTCTATTCTTTAGGCCATATCTCTTTTGAAATTTATCGAACCAGCCTTTTCTGTCTGTGAAGCCTCATCCTCGAGGAGGTGAATCACTGGTGGCAGAGCTAGTACTAGCTTGAGGTTCATCAGAATTATCTTCAGCGACTTCTTCAGCATATCCTTTGTCGTTGTCATCGGGAAAAGTTTGATCATAGAGAGATTTGGCCTTTGTTCTGATCATATTAGTGTTCAAACAAACGTTTTTTTCTTGCAATCAGCAATCAACAAGATTAATACGGCTTCCATTTTCAAAATTCTCTTATTACGCGGAGTACCACACGTTTTGCTTCTTTAGTGAAGTTTATTACAGCAGTTTTGCGGATGTTAGCTTCATCTTTTTTAATGCAGCACACTGTCGATTCATTCACTTCATAATGGTGTGCCACCGCGTCATATATTTTGCCCTGCTTTAACATATCTAAAAGTTTGACCTTTTCACTGTTGGTCAAGATCTTCCTCTTCCTCCTGGGCTCACTTGAGGAATCTTTTACAGGGGCAATGTGCTTAAGAGGCATTGCAAGGGCTTGACAAAAAGTTAATTTCAAACACAACAATAAGATACGCGAGACACAGTTGACAGCGTGAACGATAGTGGGGAGATACAATAAGGGAAGAAGCTGGGAGAGGATGCAATGATGTGCAGCCATGTACAAAGGCTCTGAGAGAGGTTCTCTCTTTGCCTGTCATCCTGGGAAGCCGTTTTTTCTCACGCATCACAGAGAAACAGTGCTGCTTTCCACAACACGGGTACCGATATGGTGGTATTTTTTAATCTTTATTTTTCGATGAATAGTTTTGAAAAACAGCAATTCACTAAGACCACGAAACTTGAGCCGAGAAGTGGCAAGGGATTACTTCCTTGTTGTCAGCAAGTACTTTTGAGTGTTATTAACGGCAATTATTTGAGTTCACAAAATAATCGAAGGTAGTGGTATTCATTGAGTGGTTTTAGCACAATTTTTCCGTGTGTTTTTGAGATGATTTTTTTCTATACCTTACCTATTCAAACTGATCAAAATTTCTCCATCATAATACACTTATCTATATCGTATATTTACTTACTTAAATGTACCTTAATTATCAAACATACATCTGTCCGTATGTCTTTTGCAGGATAATCGACTGTGTTTTTCGCTGAAGGAAACAATATTAATCGAAATTATGAATGTCTTACATTTTGTATTACTATTCTCTTTCTGTTGAATATTTGTTGAATATAAAAATTCCTAGCTGTCCATTAACTTCTTTGGCCAATCCTACTTCACCTAAGATTTTAAGATTACAATCTTATTCGTTCTATTTTCTAAATTTTTCCCCAAAATATCATTGTCATTATTTTTCTCTTGAAGTGTGTAGATGACAACACATTTATATATATATATATATATATATATATATATATATATATATATATATATATATATATATATATATATATATATATATATACACATGTATATATATATATATATATATATATATATATATATATATATATATATATATATATCATTTGAGGTACTCTGTTCCAACATAAGAACATCCACAAGTATACATGGACTTCACCATGTGGCAATTACAAAAATCAGATAGATCACATTGCCATTAATAAAGAGAGAAGGAGGACTCTGAAAAATGTAAGCTATAAAGGTGCAGATATTGGTAGTGATCACCAGCTCCTCATTGCCACACTAAAATTAAAACTAAAAGCACCCAACAGAAAGATAGATAGAATACCTAGGTTTGATACAATAAGCTTCTAGAGGAAGAGCAAAGAGAAACATTTGCAATTGAATGTAGGAATCGATTTGCAGTCTTAGAGACTTTAACGGTAGAAGAACAGACAACTGATTAAGAATGGTGTGATATTAAGAACATATATCAGTCAGTTAGTAGTGAAGTTTTGGGACAAACAGTTACAAGGAGAAAGCCATTGATATCGAATGATACTTGGGATACTATAACAAGGAGACAAAGACAGAAATTGATTGCTAAAAGTTTTCGAGGAAGTAATGAAAATTACAAGGTAGAGCATGCTAAGTATTCCAGCACTGACAGCGAGGTCAAAAGAAAAGCCAGGAATGACTGGAGAGAGTAGTTACATAGTAAAGCAGATGAGGCCGACAAAGCTATGAATTCAGGAACTGGCTGTGGTGTAGGAATTGCTCATAGAATTATTAATGAAATCTCGAATGGGGCAAAGAAGAAAAAGCATATACCTATCAAAAAGAGAGATGGCCTGTTATAGCAACAGAAGATGAAGAAAAACAACGTTGGATGGAACTCCTTAGTGAGGTTATGAATAGGACATATGAAGGGAATAATTTGATTGATATACCTGAAGTTGATGAAAACCTTGATGTGCCCATGAATGAATTCAGTGTGTTTGAAGTCAAAGCTATCCTCAAAAAACTAAAGATATGGAAAGCCCTGGATATGATGGAATAACTGCCGAGATGATACTGGCCGAAAATTGAGTGACTCCCAAACTACTTACAAGATTATTTTGTAGAATGTGGCATGAAGAGGCCAAATCTGATGAATGGGAATTTAGAGTGTTAGTGAGAATAACTAAATAGGGAGACCTGACTAATTGCAATAATTACAGAGGCATAACACTTATGTCTGTTGCTATGAAAATATATAATTTGCTTATTCTTCAGAGACGGGAGAGAAAGACTGATGAAAAGCTGAGAGATGAATAAGCAGGATTTAGAAAAGTTAGAAGTTGCACTGACCAATTTTCATTTTAAGACATGTACAGCAATGCAAAGAATATAGAAGTCCCCTTTTGATGGTATTTGTGGACTATGAAAAAGCTTTTGTTATTGTGCACCGGCTAATTTTGTGGAGAGTTCTGCGTTATTATGGAATTCCTCTTAAATATATAAATTTTATTAAGTCTGTTCATGTTCATGAGCATAGCAAGTGCAAAGTTAATGTTAATGGAGTCTTATCAAGTTAGTTTCCAGTGAACAGCGAAGTACTCCAAGGGAATGTGTTGTCACCTATGTCATTTATCCTCCTCATGGACTTTGTAATGTGTAGAACAGAGATGGTGGAGAAGGATTGGACTGGATTGGTGATAGGATTCGAGCAGATCTAGAGTATGCTGATAATGCTGTCCTTCTTAGCAGAACACCACAGGATTTGCAATGTTTGCTTACCAGAATGCATGAAATATCACACGAGGTGGGGCTGAAGGTAAATAGAAGAAAGACAGAGATGATGAAAACGGAGTATGCAATGGAAGATAAAATATCACTGGAAGGAGAAAGGATTAATGAGGTAGAATCATTGAAGTATTTAAGAACAGTGATCTCTAAAAGAGGGTCTTTAGAATTGGAGTTTAATGAAAGATTGAAAAAAGCAAAGCAGACAATGACTAGGTTAAGTAAGATTTGGAAATCAAATCACCTAAAATTTCATAAAAAAATCAGACTATATATCAATTTAGTGAGATTGGTGTTACTCTATGGACATGAGTCATAGTATGACAATGAAACAATCTCCAATAGATTTAGTAGATTTGAGAATAAAGTCCTCAGAAGGATATTGGGAGTTAAATGGCAGGACAGTATTAGAAAGGAAACCATAAGAGAGATTACTCGAGTATCTTATGTGGATGAGATCATGATGAGGGGTAGATGGAGATGGTTTGGGCATGCTCTTCACACTCCCCAAGAGAGATTAACTCACCAAACGTTTAACAGGGCTCCACAAGGCACTAGAAGAAATGGAAGACCCAGGCCTGCATGGCTTAGGCCTATAAAGCGCAAAGTAGGAGATGATGAATGTAGAAGTATTGAACTAAAAGCTCAAGACAGAGATGACTGGCAAAATTTAACCGAGGCCCTTTGCGTCAATAGGCGTATGAGGAGATGATGATATATATATATATATATATATATATATATATATATATATATATATATATATATATATATATATATATATATATACAAAGTTGGTCTAGTGTAGAGTAAATACCATAGTTTATTAATGATTTAATTTATATTTCATATAGTTTTCGCTTTTTGCATTCAACAGATGATACCCTGCCCCTAAAATGAGCTCCTCATATGTAGATGTAAGTATTTTATGTAAAATACGTAAAACTTTCAAAGGGAATTTCAATGCATTCTTTATTCAAGTTAGTATAATTAAATATATGTTATTTTTAAGAATTAACTTTTATTTCAAGTATGTTTGTAACGAAGTCTTGAACAAGGGCTTAGGTAATGTTCTTTTATATTCTATGATGTATTGCGTCATGATTGAGAGAGAATATTCAGTGACATGTGCTTTGGAAAATTATGTACGTATGCTTTAGAAATTTCGCGAAGAGCCTGGTGATAGGATGTTATCTTTTTTTTTATTTCAAGGACAAAGGGTGGGCGGAGCTATCTGACTGTGAGAGCCGTCTGGCGCGGCATGAGTAGCGTTTGGGAGAGTAATACTTGGCAACTATGACACCTTTCGCTGGCCTACCAACACTTCTCAAATCTCGGGGAAGTTTAAGGAAGCAGGTTAGATTTCATATAAAAGGTGACACCAAGGTTAGCTTACACAGATAGGGATAGAGATTACAGCCTTAATTCAGACAACTTCTCTCTCCCTCTCGCACGCAGCTCAGAGTATTGTTGTCGAAAATGTTAAGTACCTTTTAGTGTCCCTCTCCTTTGGTGAAACACTGGGAAATTTACAACCACATATGATAACTTTCTTTAAACTGTAAACCCTCGTGCACCAGCTTTGCACGAGGCCAAGTTACAGAACTGAGAAACAAACTTACTTAAGAGACATCTGCCGTTTACCTTTGATTCAAACTATATTTCCTGCACCGATTCTTTTGGGGTGATGCCACACGGGTTCACAAAGACTCAATTAAAAAGTTTGACATATATTTAATATTTAAAGTACACAAACAAAAATCATCAGAGTTACGTTAAAGAGCGAACATTAACATTATCACAAATGAAAAAAAATTACGTTTCTTGATAAAATTTAAACAAATATCAAACGGGTTTACAGAGTATTCTTATAAGAACATTGCTGCAACAATGCGATGGTTCACGAGGTGATGATGGTGGTCGGATTCAGGAGAATATCTTCTAAGTACTTGCCTTTTGGAGTCCGCTGGTAGAAACCCGCCCGCGTCACATTTCCACTCTGGAAGAGAACTCGGGAGGAGTACAATGTTGTCACATTTACAAATTTGCAAGGGTTACGTAACAAACATCAAGTGATTTAATTGTAACCCAACATACAAAGAAAAGGGGTTTCGTCCAGAAGGCAAGTTTAAATTACTGGCATGTGCCCTTACAATAATCAAACAATAGGCTATATATAATCTCCACAGGAAGAAGTTTGACAACAATGGGATGATACGTTATCTTATCTGATCTAGATGGATAAAATTTGCAAGAAAAGTAGCTTATTACTTTAAATATTATTATACTAATTCATACAAACTCATTGATATAGTTAATATGATAAAACTACTTCTGTGGAGCAAAATAATCACATTTAAACATATATTCATAGAAACTGGGAAATACCTTAGAAAACAAATACTCGTAAAACTAAGAATATTTTTATTCAAGGGGAATAAATCGTGTGTCAAAAAGATACATGAGACTAAACGGTGATTTTGAATTCATTGTATTAGGGTAAGTGTTTGCATTTTATAAAGAGTTTGTAATTGGCCCTGTAGGAAGGTTAAGATTTTGTATCGTGATATG
>NC_090725.1:202532590-202535090 GCF_036898095.1 Palaemon carinicauda | reverse complement strand
AATCTCTATAGAAAAAACTTTCACACAAAAAAATGTAAAATAATTACCTTCAATCATTTTCTTACACTTCTTATAGTTGGCTTGAGATTTTTCCTAAAAACTAGGTAGCAACTACAGCACCTTCTTATTGGACTTACTCAAGAGTAATTTTCGGAAGGTAGAAAGGACCTAGCATTGCCCCATTTGTGGTGTAGAGGTTTCCTGTTAAACTTCATTCTTTAAAAAAAAAAATCAATTGCAATTATAGTTACATTTACTATTAAATAGAATTAAAAGAATACACTTGCCAATAAACAAATAGAAAATTACAATTACCTCAGCTATGTGTAATTAGTTATGTTTCAATTAAATTGGCAGTTACAATTGCAGCACTCTAAGGCTAAGCCGGCCGGTAACAATGTTGATAAATTCTTTGAATATATTAAGGGAAGCTTTACGAATTTCCCCAAATGATGTGACAGTAGCTACATCATTTCCGCTGGCATAAACACTCATACTCCCATCGGTTTTACATTGAATCAAACAAACCCGTATCCAAAGTAACAGATAGTTTAGGGATAGATGGCAGAGGTGGTGAGCTAGGTTACCCAAATACAGGAACTCACGGGACGGTAAGGGCTAATTCACACCTGACACTCAAGCCCAAGTCACGGTCAAGCTCTCACTCAGCTCATTTTACTGGTGTGTTCACATATGCCGCTCAAGCTCTCCTGAGCTCAGTTTGTTTTGTGTTGGCATTTGTGAATCATGTGTGATTTTTCGGCTCTAGAATTAGCGGGTATAGCCATAGCGCTGGATGAGGAAGAGGGAGAGAGAAAAAGGAGGAGATTTTGGGTGCATCCTATGCTAGTGAAGAGTGAAGGAGCATATAACACTTTATATCCCCCTCTTATAGATGACGAAAAAAAATTCTTTAATTATTTCCGCATGCCAAAAAGGACATTCGAGTATATTTTGTCCAAAATAGGATCAGATATAATGATGGAAGGCACCTATTTCAGAGAATCGATATCTTCAAGAGAAAGATTGGCTGTATGTTTAAGGTAAAAAAAACCCACCAAGTTAATTAATGAATTTATTATCAAATATAATTTTATTCGCAGATGCTATGCAAATATTCTGTCCATCTCTGGACTCAGTATAGGGCTAAATAAAAAACGAACCTTCCTGTTTGAACTGAAAATAGAAGTTTGCTTAAAAAGAAAAAAAGTTCTATATACTGTTTTTTCCTTTGTTGACTCATCCCTGCAATGTTTAAATGAAAGAACAACTTTCATTCACGTCCTGCCCACACAAAGAGCTGACTGCGACTGAAAATTGTTTTCACACCTTACACTCAAGCTCTCGATCGTGCTCTCGCTCAAGTTTGAGCACGTTCAAAATATCTTTTGCTTTGATCGTGAGCTTGACTGTGACCGTGACTGGAGTTGAGCGAAAATGATTGACTGGATGGATTGAATACTCTGCCTGTTTATCATTAAAGGATATTTGAGCCGATAAATTGCGTGCACGTGAGTGTGAGTGTGAGTGTCAGGTGTGAATCAGCCCTTATAGGGTGTGACAGGCTGCACCTGTTCAAAACGAAGCGTACTAGAGAGACTTCTGTTTAACTTTACAATGGCCTCCATAAGAGTGGTTTGTAACCTAATATTAAAGTATGTTCATTAAAGAAAGTTTATAGTACCCTGAACCTGATGTGATGTAATGCGTGTGCGTATATATTTTATATGGATCACGTACATTAGTAATTTATATCATTGTTGTACAGATTCGTCTGAGGAATGTGCAGTTTTATTTTAGATCCTCGTGCTCATATTTAATTTTTTATCGGGTATTAAAGAAGAGCGTAACACATCAAAGGTTGCGAATGATGAAAAAATCATCTTTACCCACAAACACCTTTCTTCATGTCATCACACATTCTTCTCTATTTCAAAAACCTCACAGATACGGCAATATATCTGAAATGTAAGTGACCTTGATGAAGCAGCGTGGAACATCCCTGTGTAAAATAGATTATTGATTTAGCTCTAAGTACGTTATGTAACATTTTTCATCTCGTGTGACATACAGAAGAGTAGTCACAGTTTTTCTAGATTATCATGTTTCGATCTTCTTCTTTTTTGAATATCTGATAGATTCACCTGAGAAGACAAACTTATTCATACCACTCATATTTATGATAGCTAAGAAAGATGGTATCACCATCGCACGTAGCATTAGGAAGGAGAAATTTTTGATGGGAGGAATGACTTTGCCTAAAACTGGAATTTCATATTATCAAAACTACTTGACTGATCATAGAAATAAATGAAGAACTTGGCAGCATACAAATTTTATGGAAAGTTCTTTTTTAGTGTGCTGAGTTGACTATTTATTGGTGATTTTGTGATATAGATTGAATCACTACAATAATTTTCATTACCGCAAGAAATCATAGCATCGTTGTTATTCTTGGAAATGCAATAAACTTCTTTTTTTCAGTCCTTGAATTCGTTCA
>NC_090725.1:202515090-202527590 GCF_036898095.1 Palaemon carinicauda | reverse complement strand
ATAATACGTTGAAAAAATTACATATACTATACTTCTAAATTATTCAGATTACATTATTAAACTTATTACAAAGGATGAAGTTAACAATCGCCTGATCAGATGTTCACTTGATTTGGGAAGTTTTGGTAAACACTAATCAAATCTAATCTTTTCTATAGAAATTTGAATTAAATTCAAGTGTACTGTATCCCCAAAAACATACATAAGATATGCATAAAATAAAATACTATATAAAACTTTTATATCAAAATCAATTCCATTTTTAATTCATTCCCAGACCACATAAACTAATATCACTTAAAGAAAACTTATATTTTTGGCAAAAAAAATCTTTAAGTTATAAAAAATTAATTCTGTGCTTACTAAAACCAGGCATGTATTTCTATAGTTTTAGTATAGCCTGTCCTGTGAAAATGTTTGAGGATATTTAAAATGCTAGTTCCTAACTATATCACCAGGACACCAAATCTACATAATATATATATATATATATATATATATATATATATATATATATATATATATATATATATATATACATATATATATATATATATATATATATATATATATATATATATATATATATATGTATATATGTGTGTGTGTGTGTACAGTAAACACAACAAAAATGACAACATACAACCCTCTCATATCGATGTTTCTCAAGGATGTTATAGCATTGATCTGACATTGTTACCATTATTGTTATCATTGTTGTTATTACTGTTGTTATTGGTATCGTTCTTGGGAGTGGTGATGGTGCAAACTTTGGTGGTTTATTCCTTCTCATCTAGGTTATTATTCTTATACTTTTTTAGTGGTTATTTTTATTTTTATTATTATTATTATTATCACCATCATTATTATTATTATTATTATTATCATTATTATTATCATTATTATCATTATTAAAACACATGGGGTGGGTTAAGATTATATCTTTGTAGGCCTATGGTATATTCTGTGGATTATTTGTGTGTGACAGATGGAGGCATTTTTGTATATTAATAATAATAATAATAATAATAATAATAATGATAATAATGGTAATATACTGTATATATATATATATATATATATATATATATATATATATATATATATATATATATATATATATATATATATATATAAATAATAATAATAATAATAATAATAATAACAATAATAGGCGGAATCCAAGAATGTCCTCGGGTTGGAGAAGCCCCGTTTTTATATGGCGTGGCCAAGTCGGGACGACTTGCGTGAACTCGTCGTGCCAATGCAGGAAGTGCGCAAACTATGTGTGAACTCGTCGTGAACTCGTCGTGAACTCGTCGTACCAGTTCGTGCCAATGTGGGCACGCATTCGTGAACTCGTCGTGAACTATGCGTGACCTATGCGTGAACTCGTCGTGAACAGTGCAGGAACCTCCCAGTGTGTGCCACTAAAATGTCACAACTTGCCACGACAAATGCGTGCCACAAATTCGTGCAAGTGTCAGCCAGGCTTTAGTAAATGCCATGATGCTGTGAGCGACCATACAAAAATCTCCCACCAACACCAATCCGCACTGGCCAGCGTGGTGATGATAACTGGGTTGGTGTGGTTCTCGACGGATTTTGGTTCGAGTACCACTAGAACTCTATTGTTACTTTAGACCTTTAAACATAAACTGACATATTTGAGTCCTTTTTTCTGCAGTAAACTAGAAGCGTCTGTATTTGTTGTGGTTTTTATCCGTTGTGTATATATATATATATATATATATATATATATATATATATATATATATATATATATATATATATGTATATGTATATATATATACATATATATATACATATACTGTAATATATATATATATATATATATATATATATATATATATATATATATATACATATATATATATATATATATATATGTATATATATATGTATATATATATATACATATATATAATATATATATATATATATATATATATATATATATATATATATATAACCAAGAGAATAAAAGGGAAAAGCCTTTATTGGAGTTAGCAGTTTCGTTTTATAAAGCGATATCGACGGAATCACCCGTAAAAATCATTAATAAGACGAAAGTACTGATCCCAATAAATCTTTTCCCGATTTATTCGTAGCTGTGATATATACCTTATGTTCATCACGAGTCAGCTTTTGTTATAACTATATATATAAATATATATATATATATATATATATATATATATATATATATATATATATATATATATATATATACATATATACACACACACATATATATACATACATATATTTACTGTATATCATCATCCTCAGCTGTTACTAGTCCACTGTAGAACAAAAACCTCAGACATATCCTTGTACTGGTGTCTGTTTATGGTCTCGCTGTGGCAGTCAACGCCCGCAAACTTTCTTAGTCCGTCAATCCATCGTTTATATATATATATATATATATATGTGTGTGTGTTTGTGTATGTGTATACATATACAATATATATATATATATATATATATATATATATATATATATATATATATATATATATATATATATATATATATATATGTATATATAAAACTTTATTTATAACTATATATAAATATATCTGTATATATATATATATATATATATATATATATATATATATATATATATATATATATATATATATATACGTGTGTGTATATATATATATGTATGAATGTATGTATGCATGTATGTGTGTATGTGTGTTTACGATAGCTCAATGGTTTTCCCTGGAGACTTCCATAATCAGATTTGGAGTCCTGTCCCTGTTAATTCTGAAACACTCCCTTACTAGCCCTTTGAGATTGGGATGGACCGGTGGGTGCCATCAGTTAGTGGTGCATCTCTCACTAGACGACCCTGGGGGTCTGGATACGATCCTTAGAGCTGCTTATATGTGCACCTTCCTGTAATCTGGCTTTAGCAACTTCTTGTGTAAATAAAAGTGAAGTGTGGTTAGCAACTTAAGGTCTAGAAAAAGGTTGAGAACCTAATGCAAGGAAAAGGGTGTAGCCTATTAGGAATAGATGAAATGTACACACATTAATACACACGCGTGCTCACACATACACGCACACACGGAACCACACAGACACACACACGCATATATATATATATATATATATATATATATGTATGTATATATACATATGTGTGTGTATGTGTCTGCGAGTTTGTGTGTGTATGTTTATATATATGCATATTACATATAATATATGTGTATATACAGTATGTGCATATATATATATATATATATATATATATATATATATATAGATAGATAGATAGATAGATAGATAGATACTATACTTTTGTATAAATAAGGTATAAAGTATATACTGTACATATGCATACATATATACATATAAACACATATAAGTATGTCTACGTTGTCTTGACTAAGATAAGGTTGGTGCACCAATGACAGTTATCATTTCGAGATAAAGAAATTCTTTTTTGTGTAACTTCACTTTTAATATTATTATTTCACTTTTGAACAATGTTAGACGTCGGAATAGATAAGAATTATCATTTTTTTGGAAAATTTTTAGAAGGATATAATGGTTACCTTGTGTTAAATACTCCACACTGAAAAATCTGAAACCTTTATAGCTCTAACGATAATTTTGGGAACCTAAATTTAAAAGCACTCTACGTCCAGACCTGCAATGAATGATTAGATTTTGGAGAAAAACGGACCTTTTGGTGATAGATTTTCTCAGCTGTGTGGTGATTTATGGTCTCTGGCCGTTCCTGTCATACTCTGGGATATTTGTGATTTTTACGCCTTTACCTTTTGGAAGGTCATAAATATATCCTATCTAAGTATTTTCATTACCAATACACATCTCTCCGGGATGTTGGTAGAAGGTAACAACCCTCTGGTTAATCAGGCTTTTATCCCCACTTTTTTTTTTCTTTTTTGTCAGATAATGGCACCAGAGGTGGCATGTTGGATCGAATATCCCTCCTTATATAATTTATATATATTCTTTTGGCCTTAAGCCACTTCTCCCGTGTTGGGTGGGATGCAGGAAAAAGAAGCCACATTCTATCTTTTATCTGTTGATTCGTGAATGAGCCGCTGTGCAGTAAAGCTTTCTCATCTTTAGTTATTACAAACATCGTTGAACACAAAAGGCTCACTGACAGTGCATCAGACCTTGCTATCTTCGCTGTGCTATTCCCTTATTTTACATGTACTCTTCTTCTGAACTATATATTATTCACTATCCTTTTATCATCCAATCTTTCCACATGACCGAAACTACTGGAAATATCTTAAACCATCCTTTTTAATTATGCTGACCTTTTTATTTTATTATTATTATTATAATTATTATTATTATTATTATTATTACAAGCTAAGCTACAACCTTAGTTGGAAAAGCAAGATGCTATAAGCCCAAGGGCTTCTACAGAATAAAATAGCCCAGTGAGAAAAGGAAACAGGAAAATAAACTACAAGAGAAGTAATGAACCATTAAAATGAAATATCTTAAGAACAGTAACAATATTAAATTAATTCTTTCATATATAAACTATAAAAACTAAAAAAAAGAGGAAGAGAATAGAGTGCCCAAATGTACCCTCAAGCTAGATAACTCTAACCCAAGACACTGGAAGACCATGGTATAGAGGCTATGGCACTACCCAAGACTAGAGAACAATGGCTGGATTTTAAGGTGTCCTCCTAGAAGGGCTGCTTACCATAGCTAAAGAGCCTCTTCTACCCTTAGCAAGAGGAATATAGTCACTGAACAATTACAGTGCATTGGTAAACCCTTTCAGCTAAAAGAATTGTTTGGTAATCTCAGTGTTGTCAGGTGTGTGAGGACAGAGGAGAATGTGGAAAGAAAAGGCCAGACTATCCGATGCATGTGTAGGCAAAGGAAAAATGAGCATTAACCAGAAAAGGGGACCCAATAACTCAAGCGGTAGTATTTTAACGGGTGGCTGATGCCCTGGCCAACGTACTGCCTACTAAAATCACATTTACCAAATCCGTTATACTTAGACAACATAAAGTTTGAAATTAGTTAATCTCAACAGCTGTGACCTTTCCTATTTTTTGACCTTCCACACTTTACTTCAAAAAAAAGAAGAAAAAATTACTCAACCACTCTCTCATACATTTCTCCTAAACTCAGCAGTTCCAACTTTGGATCCTCCAAACTTTACTTCCACGAAGGAAAGTTAATTCAATAATCCCTCTTCAATTTTCAGATAGGCTTCCATAGGCATTTCAAGTATTTCCCCAATTTCCTGCACATACACTGCTGTCTTTCTTGCTTTTATATCAACATTCATTGTTCCATCGTTATGGTTCATGACTAACTTCACAACTATACTCTAGTCACGTATTTTCTCCCCACTTCCTAACTTATGTTAGTTTCGACAGTATTTCTTCACTATCCCCAATCACCCTTTGATCTATAAAAACTTGATCCATACACTAGATTCCGTGTCTAAACTCACATATACTCTTATAAGTTTGTGTGTGTATGTGAAAGTGTGAATCTACCGAGGTTCTACTTCTGATTTTGTTTTCTCTGATTTGTACAACCTTAAATCTCTTCTTTTCTCTTTCTTTCCTACAGCTTGAAGCTATATGTAACATAAAATTTTCGGTAATTATTCTCCTCGATGTTGAAAAGTCTTGACATTTCCATGGAAAATATGATAAATCAATTCATGAGTTCATAAAAATTCAATTGGACAGAATATAAAAAAAAAAAATAATGTATCAACACACGCGTAAGGTTCGAAAATCAGTAATAATTATCTAGGATTTACGACAGGGGTTTATCTCTCTCTCTCTCTCTCTCTCTCTCTCTCTCTCTCTCTCTCTCTCTCTCTCTCTCTCTCTCTCTCTCGTAGCTGTAAACATCTGAAGAATTCTCTAATATTGATTATACTATTGTAAGAAATTGACGACCTGAGTTAATAGCCAGTAAAAGAAAAAGAAAAAATAAGAAAGATTAGCACATTGCCTTTGCATTTTGTATCTAAGATTATTGATATCATATCCGTGAAAACTAGGTCTTGCATTCGGGTAACACCATTCCAGAACTAATTGGAAGCATAATTTATTTCTAATAAGATTAAATATGAGACAAATAATATAAAAAATTCTTAAAATCATGAAAAGACAATGTTTACGTTATCGTTGTTTTCTTTTATAAAAACAACCAGCACTAAGGAGATAGAAGCCTTTAATGGCCTTCTTTCAAGAGGAAAATAACGACGAATAAGCCATCAACAACATAATAATACTGCACAACTAAATAGCTTAGCTGACCTAAGAGGTAAGGGTGGCACAAATCGCCTTTTGTCATGTTCTCTTCTTGAAGGAAAACGTCGCCTAATGATGAATCTCGACAGTTCTTTGACGTCAAGGCCAAATGCATGCTTGACATGTAAGGCTGACGTCAATCTCTTGTACACAAAGTGAAGCGTTTTTCGTAATTGAACATGTAGTTCCCGTTTTTTTTTTTTTCTTGAAATGAGATTGTAAAATTTTCAATCTTGGACTAACGGGAAAATTTGTTTATGTCGACGTCTCAAAGAAGTAAAATTAAAGACTAACTGACATGTTTTCAGTTTTAACTAATCCTCTCGGTTATTTCTTTTTCACGTTGACGCAATATGATCTTTTATGCAAAGCTAGTCGTTAAAACTGGGTCTAGATTCACGAGGAAAATTGTATAAATTCCCCTTATTCAGAGGAAGAGCAAAAGGCAATAAAATTCACCTTGATGACGTCTTTCTGAAAGGGAAAGAACCTTTTCAGAGGTCATAGATAACTAGATAAATAGGATGGAATCCTAGTGTTCTTGAATTTGGCTTTGTAAATGTGGCCAATAGAATATCGATTGGGGAAGTAAATTATTTTTCGTCTCTATATACTCGTATATAAATATTCTTTTCCCACGGCAACTTCATTTCTTGATTTTGGTCCTCTCTCTCTCTCTCTCTCTCTCTCTCTCTCTCTCTCTCTCTCTCTCACCTAATATACACACACACAAAGGAAACATTACGGAAATATATTCCTTTGACAAATTTTCATTTTATAGGAACGTTTTAATCTGATGCTGGAACTTGCTATTTCAAAAATCGTAAATGAAGACCGTGATAGGTGAGACCAGTACTTGGAAGGAATCCTCTTATCCTTCAGTCCTACGCAACCTGACAGCACGGAACTCTCCCCAATTTATATAATGTTTGGACGACAGCCTATAATACTCATTGATATGGACCGCAATGTTGCAGCTAAAACAAGGGTCATTGACAACACTGCAACTGCGCGCACAATAAAAGAGCTCACTCACGAAATGGTTGATACACAATGCTTAGCCCGGAATACCATAGAAAAACCCCAGAAAGACAAATTGATTATTATGACGCAAAACATACATATCACACCAGTGAAATGAGAATAGTATAGCTTGTATTGATAAAAAAAAACAATTAAAATTTCTACAGAATGCGAGGAAAACTTAAGGACAGATGGATGGGACCATGTGAGATTGTCAGGTGTTTAGATAAAAGTAAAGTAAAGTTAAATAACTTTCAGTCAGGAGAGACATTCAAAAACCCTTATCATACTGTTAACTTAAGGTATATCATTCTGAGGAAAATTATGCTTACGAAGTATCCTTGTCTGAGAAGGGAAACCGATGTTTAAGGTGTTTTGTTGACCAAGATGAAATAGACCCAACACGGTTGTAAAGTTCCCCTAAAAGATCAGAGGATGTGATTCATTGCAGAACAGAGAAGATGACAGAAAAAAAAATATCCATGAAAAATATCTTACAAGGTTTAAAAGCCACTTTGATGATTGTACATGGGTTCTTGTGCAAAATGTACTAAAAATTGAATATGTTAATGCTTACTGGGTCGTAATCATTTATATTTATTTTTTAACAAGTTTTAACATTTTTTTGTCGTTGTGAGAATCAGATGTGGAGGAAACTTAGGCTGAAGGTAGGAATTATAGACCAGTCCCGTAATTCCCCCGGGAGAAATATGTATATTAGTCTATTTTCCCTCGGTGGGAATTCTGGGCTGGGGAGAAAACGGTCTGTGACACCAGTTACAAATTTCAATAATACAAGGTTCGCTATGCCCATTCACAATGTTCCTTATGCTAGTTTACCATGTAAAAACTAAAAGAGTTTTCCTAGCATAGTTATTTATCTGCTTTATTACTATTTTTGCCCATGTCTTTTATTGTTTTTTTTTTTTTTACATGCAGGCTCTTTACCCCGTTCTTGCAAGGATGCAAGAATGTCTTTCATGTAAAAGTGAGATAATGGGTCAATAATCTAATTTGTTTATAAACGAAGGAAGCTTCATATACAAGGTTGATCTTAACGAGCATTTTCTTTTTGTTAACATAGTTTCCAATATTGGTTTTCTAATGATCGATGTTTCAATCATCGGCGCTGCTATTTCCCGAGTAATTCTAGAATCATATGCTAATATGCCTAAATTTAGTAGATTCTTCGTATTGATGCCCTTCATTCATTTATTTCGATTTCCTTTCATAAAAAAAAAAAAATTGTTCTTCTCAAGGCATTTCAATTCCCAAATCATCTAATTTAGAAAGTGGTCTATGAAGCAAATCCTTTGTCAGTAAGAGGCCAATTTACGAGGATATGAAGTAATAAATCAAGAAGAAAAGGAAATCGCAAGATATAATCCCTTGCATTTAGTTATCCATATACTATTGGTTGAACGGTCGTTGTAGTTCACAAAAATAAAAAGAGACACACCAAAGATGTTACAAAGTGGTGCAATGAACCTTTGGTGAGCTTAAAGTCTGCCCCAGCCAGAAATTTCAACTTCAAACACCGATAAAACACCCAAGACAAGTTCGATCACTTTTCATCTTAAAGTTGGCCGACAAACTGAGTGCTTCACAGATTGTTTATTTGCTGAGTTGTGTCAGATGGTTTTCTTTACGGTAAATTAGAAGCTTAATGTCTGGAAACTTTGAGGTTCCAATTACGTCTTTGCAAAGATCCTATGCGAAAACAACGGAAGTATGAATTTTGATTTTGCACGCAAAAGCCCCATATGCCTACATACACACACACACACACACACACACACACATATATATATATATATATATATATATATATACATATATATATATATATATATATATGTATATATATACATATATATATATGTATATATATATATATATATATACATATATATATATATATATATCATATATATATATACAGTATATATATGCATAAATATGTGTGTGTCTGTGTATAGTTCATATATATATATATATATATATATACATATACATTTGCATATATATATATACATATGTATATGTGTGTATATGTATATGTATATAGATACATACAAGGTACATCCATGTATATATATATATATATATATATGTATGTATGTATGTATGTATGTATGTATATATATATATATATATATACTGTACATTCAAATATATTATTATATATACATTATATATATATGTATATATATATATATATATATATATGTATGTATATATATGTGTGTGTATGGAGAGAGAGAGAGAGAGAGAGAGAGAGAGAGAGAGATTATGACCTTCCCGTTCTTATGAAGTCATATTCCTTCGACTCTTAGCTCCACTTCTTTATATCCATATTCATACCGCCGTTCTTGCATCTTTTTTTCTAGTTTCCTGTTCAACCTTTTAACTTTTACTACAGAGTAACTATAAGCTTTTACCCGGGTGCTCCCAGGCACTAATTGGTCTTACAGCCATTGGCGCCTGGCTAAATGCCTGAAATTATAAATGTAATTTAATAATTGCATATCTTAAAATTTTCCTCTTTTTTACTAGTAGATTTGCTGTTTAATGGGGTAGCTCTGGCATTGATAATATCCAGACATTTTGATGCCTCCCATATTATCTAGTTTTCAAACGTCTTTTCATAAAACGTCTAAATTGCCACGTTGAAGGAAATCATCTGTTCCCTAGTTTGTAGTTTGGCTTTAATAAAGGCCTTAAAGTAGGTGATACCATTCTTGCAAATTTCAGTGTTGCATAGAAATCCCTCGGGCTTGAATTCAGTGCGGCCTTTGACCTTCCTGATAATGAGGCCCTTATTTTAAAACTTAAACAGTTGGATGTAGCTCATTGCTCAAAATTCGGAGGATAATGTTGATACCTAACAAAACTCAGAGTAACCTTTCAGCATCCAGATCTTTCTTATTGGTAGTGTTCCTTAGACTGGCTGGTGGCTAATGCTTCAACTAACCTACACTAAACTAGTGAAAGTGTCTACAAATGCAATAATCTAATAAAAACAGAATTTTATTATCAATCTAGCCTGAGGAAATCTTTTAATTCTTTCATTCTGCTATGTTCTGAATATTATCATCCTATCCGGCCTTCAACTGTTGACTTTACTCTTAATTTATTGGGTAAAAACTTGTGGTCTATTGAAGCCCGTATTCTTGTCCTGGATATTATTCCGGAGTAACACATTGGCGATCTAAGTCCACTCATGTCGTAATGGCCGAATGTGGTGAGCATTTGGATGGGGCAATCCATGTGACCAAAAACAAAATAACTGTAAGTTAATTACGACACCATGACGTATTGCGACATACTAACTTGCTCAAATCAAGAGTAACTTATGTATGTATGTAAGCAGACGGCGCGGCGCAGCACATCTCAGATAAGCCGCGGCCTTATTTTTCGATTGCGACATAAAGGTGTAATACGTAGACACATGGAGATAGATGCTAATGTACTTTAGTATTATGTCATTCACATAATTACATACATTAGTACGTCGTGCATATAGACGTCACAATATAAATAGTAGGTTGAACTCTGCACTGATCATTCTTGCTCCAGTTTCAGACACAACAACTAGCTCTGTGAGATAAGCAAGCATGGATCCAGCAAGTTCAAAAAGTGAGGGGTGTATGTCGGAAAACCTAACCAAAGCAACTGACCCCATTTTAAGCTATTTTATAGCCATTTTTCATATATATGAAACCCTTTTCCCCATATAATTGCATTTACAAGGTGAATACGCATTATGCAATAACAGCATATCGATAATATAAATAAAACATTTCAGCAGTAATCTCTACAATAATACTTTTACTGTATAACTATACATTGCCGGGAAACTTTATCAACTGACTACCTATTGAGTTATGTCTATGATTATTGGAGGGCCTGCATCCTTCCGTTCATCTATCAACCAACAGCAATTCCTGACTCATCGAATTGTTGTAAGTCTCCCCACTTTTTCTAATTTGATTCATAGCAGAAACACAGTCTCTTTATTTCCAGGTCATATATAATGAATGTTTACCACTTGAGAGAGAGAGAGAGAGAGAGAGAGAGAGAGAGAGAGAGAGAGATGATTTCAATCTTCCACATCTCTTTGACGACATTCTCCTTGTAGCAACTATTGAACGGAAGATGTTGATTATTATTTTAGTTTTATCAAAGTTTCAAGGTTTTCGTAAATTCCAACTTTATATCATGAAAAAATTTTAATTTCTTCATATTAGACATTTCTCCAAAGTAAAGGCTGGTAGCTATTTAAGTGAATATTTTCCTTTTTTTAAATTCTATCTGGTGTACAATCATTTTATAGAAACAATTTACCTTGCCAATTAAAACCCAAGCTTTGTTTGCAACATATATTACATCTAGAACCGATAGATTATAGAATTATCGAGTTTTCATGTCACATACATTCATTAATTACGTCACATTTCAATTTTACAAATGATATTAAGTATCAACTAAATTAGATTGTAATCCCATTTAAATTTCTACTTTCAATAAATAGGAGTTTTGCCTCATATACTATACAGAAAAAAAGCTAACCGATAAATCAGCCATATCAAAGTTTTCTGAGAATTGATCCTACTCTCTCGAAGATTTTATTGTGACTTGACAAGTCTTGCAACACATTGTTTAATCTCCTTAAAATTATCATATCGAAATAAATTCAACAAAGTAAACAACAGGAAAGAAACAGGAATATGCTCACCAAAAGATCACGAATAAATATTAAAAAACCGACAGTATATTTACATCTGACGTTGATACATACATATATATATACCAGGGGAGACAGAAGGGACGGCCGAAATTTACTGCATTATTAAATCAAAAATAATTGATCTCTATCGATTGTATTAGAATATTGGATATGATATATATATAATATATATATATATATATATATATATATATATATATATAGAGAGAGAGAGAGAGAGAGAGAGAGAGAGAGAGAGAGAGAGAGAGAGAGAGAGAGAGAGAGAGAGAGAGAAGAGGATATTTCATAGGAATAAAACGAACTTTTCGCAAAATGTCTGCTAGAGTGATCTATACCCGAAAAACTTTATCATTACTCCAATTCACAAGAGACACAAAATGCCTGAAAAATTACTACCCAATGAGTTT
>NC_090725.1:202490090-202507590 GCF_036898095.1 Palaemon carinicauda | reverse complement strand
AGGAACAAGGGCTTATGTAATGTTCTTTATATTTTTATAAGGTATTACGTCATGTTTGTGAGAAAATACGCCATTCTTATATTTGGCCACGTGTTTTGGAAGATTCCCCAAAATCCTACCGTTTGATCTTATCTTTTTTTTTCCTTTCAAGAACAAAAGGTGGGCGGATTAACGGAGAGATTTTGTCTCCCTGTTGCGAGGGTACGCGTCCATGAGAGTATCTTTGGCAATCTTACGCCCTTAGGGCAAACCCCCACGCTTCCAGATCTCGGACCTGGAACATTCTGAAAGTAGCTAAGTCTTATATGTACTCCCTTACAGCTGCATAGCAGCAGTAGAGAAGCAGTCATCCTGTGAAAGAGCCAAAGTGACTCCCTCAATCTCTCTCAGTACCTATAGTGTGTCCTCTCCAGAGTGATTCTGGTCTCAACGTAAATCATGTGTTGAAACGTAACGAAGGAAGACGCAGGTGATTTTAAAATTATTGTGTTGGGGTGATTGTTGGCATTGTGTAAAGTTTTGTAACTGGCCCTGTAGTAACGTGAAAGGTATTTGTATCGTTATCTGTTTAACTGTATTCATTGAGCTTTAAGACTAATTAAATAGTGTGTAAAATTTAATTTCAAGTTAAACAAATGATTGTAAAATTTTCATAAGCATTATTTCTGTTGTCTTTATTTAAGGTTTATTTAGATTTAATATTTCAAGTGAAGTGATTATATAATTTTCGGATTGTAACATTTTTGTCTTAATCTAAGTTTTGTTCAGACTTAAAATTTCGCGGGATTTATTTGTTTTATATAAATTCTTTTCAAAGTGTTGTAATTTATATTAAATATATTTATTTTTGTAAAGAGTGTATTATTTCAATCATCAGTGTTTGTTACATACTCGCACGTATCCTGTAAAGAATCAAAGTAAGAGGTGGTTTTAAATAAGTCTTAAGAATAATTACCCATTTTTGTTTGAGTGTACTTAACAGACGTTTGGATATTCAGTGTTTTATATATTGCTGTCTGGGAGTTATATAACTGTCTCAGTGTCCGGGTATTAATATTTCCAAGTGTAACAGATTTAATGTAAAGAGTGAGTTTGGAACTTGAGAGGTTGTTCAAGTTTCCAGCCCTAATATATATATAATATTATATGTTTGGTTCCCAGACACATGATCATCTTATAATATATTTTTGGTGCCAATACCCTCGAGATCGAGTGAGTCTATTTTAAATATTGGTGATAACAGGGCCATGTTTTGATTGAAGGTTTTGAACAATACAGTGTTGATAGGATTTTGTGTATTGTTAGGATATATTTTTTTCAGAGGTATTAAATAATGTTAAATTACAAAATGGCACAGTTTAATATCCAAAAGTTTTTGAATAACCCAGATGTTCAAGAATTGTCAGAAGCTACTGTAACTAAAGCTCAATGACATGTGGTGGCCATGCTACGAGTGGAATAATTAAAGCCCAAATCAAGTGTCTAGCCTACAAAATCGTTGAATCGTTGTCGAAAGAAAATATTGTAGCAGCTCGTGAACTGTTAGAGGAAGCTGAGGAAAAATTTTTAGCAAAGCAAGGATCAGTTGACCCACAAACTGAAGGCATGAAAGCAGAAAGGGATGAAGAAGCTGAGATTCGACGAATTGCAGCGAAGGAGAATTTTATCAAGTTGAACATGATGGCGGAAGTGAAAGATGAAGCACGATGTGCAAAGGATCTGGAAGCAAGACGGGAAGAAAGAGAGGCAGAACGAGAAGAAAAGATAGGGAAGAAGCCAGAGAGATCACAAGAAATGCAAGGAGGAGGGAAGAAAAAGAAGGGAATGAGAAGAAAAGGAGAAGAAAGAGGCAAGAGAGATCGCACGACATGCGAAGGAGTTGGAGCTGTTGAACGCCCGTGCACAGTCGGCAATGCAGACAGAGGTGACCCCTGCTATACATGATCCAGTTTTTAATGTGACAAACGCCCTGAGGTTAATTCCAAGGTTCATAGACGAAGCTCCGGATGAATTCTTCGATCATTTTGAAACGGTCGCATCGACGATGCAATGACCCGAAGATAAATGGTCTGTGTTATTGCACAGTGTACTGTTTGGGAAAGGACGTAGTGCTTACTTGTCCATATCTCAGGACCAGAGGAAGGAGTATCAACATGTGAAGAGGAGCGTGCTACAAGTGTATCAGATGACCCCTGAATATTATAATGAAAGGTTCCGAAGTTTGACGAAAGATGAGAAAATTACTTTCCTGGATTATGCTTATAAGGAAAGACGATGTTTTAAGAGATGGACAGAGACTGCTAATGTGAGGGAGATGGCTGATTTAGAAGAATTGATAATACTAGAGCAGTATCTACAAGAAATTCCAGAACATATTCGAACGTACTTGAGAGAGAGAGAGAGGGGTGAAGAAATTTGAAATAGCCACTTCGCTGGGTAAAGATTATAATATTATCAGTCATAAACCCTCCTCGGGCACGAAGTTTCAACCGTTGCTCCGACCAAGTGTCAAGTATTTGCTGCAACATGGAAACCAGTTCAGTAATAACTACGTGAACAAGTTTAACAGTTACAGCGGAATTAGCACTGGTGCTGTTCCTAAGCAGAATGTGATAGTACCACAGCAACAATCGTCGAATCATCCTCCTTCAAGTATCCTGAAAGACGTGCAGAAGGTTAATATTGTCTGCTTTAAGCGTGGCAAGAGAGGCAATATCAGCAAGGAATGTTGGTCAAACCAACCGAAAGTAGTCGCCCAAGTTATTAAAGATAATTCGACTTCACAGAATGCGAAAACGAAGAAACAATTGGGAAAGGTCAAAGAGGATAATAAACCAGCCTATATTACACGACGAACAGGACAAACCCAAAAAGCACGGATACCTTTAAACCATATATGTACGAAGGTATGTTACCAGCAATAGACAGGAGTGAGCAAACCCCAGTCAGGATATTGGGCGACACAGGTTGTAAACATAGTGTGGTAATACGAGGAGTACTCCCGTTGGTGGAACAGTCTCACACAGGAGACCCAGTCATTTTGAAGGGAATAGGAGGTGAAGAGGTTACCCCAATTTGCCGTTTGAAACTGTTATGTAAGATGGTGACAGCTAGTTTTGATTTTGAGGTCAAGGATTCCTTGGCTGTCAAATGAGTAGACGTCCTGCTGGGTTATGAGGTTGGTGGAGTGCCGTTTGTGCCTTGTCCCATTGTAACAGAGAAACCATTGAAGTATAGTCCTACGACTGAACTCGAGAAGTACTACCCGTACCTGTTTCCTAGCTGTGTGACAACTAGGAGTATGATGAAGAAAGTGTCTGAAAAAGAAGAAAAACAAATCGAAGGAGCGATGAACTTTGAGGATTTGTTTTCTGAAGAAGAGGATTCCTTTGACGGTGAACAATAGGAGAACTGCTGAGTAGGCCTGAGGAATAGGAACGACAGACAAGTGGACAAGAAAATAAAGATGAAACGGACCTGGAAGAAATAGAAAACTCAGTGTTAGATGTAGGACAAGTGAGTAGGAAAAGGCTGATAGGATTACAATGGAAGGATGTAACATTAACAGAGTTATTGTACCGTGTGGTGGACGAGACGGAGTCACAGCAGTCTCCGACCTATCATTATCTTAAGGATGGGTTGCTTATGAGGAAGCAAAGGCCCGCTGATATCCCTGGGAATGCCGAATGGGGGATATATCAACAGATATTAATTCCCGCACCGTTGAGAAGGCAAGTGATCGCCGTAGCGCACGAGACTGGACATATGGGGATAAGGAAGACGACGGAGAAGATTATGAAACACTTTTTCTGGCCTGGCATGCATAAGGACGTGAGCCAGTTTTACTGTGCGTGTCATGTATATCAAAAGGCTGGAAAGCCAAACAAGTACATTAAGAAGGTTCACTTACACCCGATAGAAGTGTGAGGAGAACCCTTCAGCAAGGTAATGATCGACATTGTGGGACCTTTACCAAGGATGAAAAAAGGTCACGAATATATGTTAACCTTGATGTGTCCAGTAATGAGATACCCAGAAGCCATACCCGTAAGGAACATTAGTGCCAAAATAATCACCGAGAAGTTACTAGAATTTTTTACTAAGTTTGGTATTCCAGAAATCGCTCAAAGTGACCAAGGAACAAATTTCACGACAAATTTATTTCAGGACGTAATGAAACTGTTGGATGTGGAACAACTATCAACTGCTTATCATCTGAAGACCCAAGGTGCATTAGAGAGGTTTCATCAAACTTTGAAAAGTATATTAACGAAGTCTGCAACAAAACGAGGAATGAATGGGACATCGGACTACCGTTAATGTTGTTTCGAGGTACGTAATGCTTAACAAGAAAGAATGGAATGTAGCCCGAATGAAATGGCATTTGGACGAGAAGTACGTGGACCGATTAAAATGTTAGCAGAAAGATGGAAGGACCGAGGAGAAACTGAAGAAGAATATGTCAAGAATTTGAGGAAAAGGATCGGTGAGATAAGAAATTTTCCCTAGAAAACCTTAAGAAGAGTCAAGGAAAAATAATAATCAAAGGTTAACTAGGGTCATTATGTTTGCATACACTTTGTATTAATGTAAAGCATATATCAGGTAAAGATAACGTGGTTGCAGATTACTTATCTCTTTGGCTGAATCGATGGATTCAGGCCTGGAATAGATAATCTTTTTTTTTGGGGGGAGCTATCTTATGAAGCTAGTCTAGTGTAGAGTGAAAGTGAATACAGTAATTTATTCATGTATTTGATCTATGTTTTCACAGGTGCATTGAAGAAGCTCGCCAGCTCTTAAGATGAGTTCCTCTCGTATAGATTTAAGATTTGTATGTAAATTGCGTAAGACTTTCATTGTTAATTTCATTGTATTCTTCATTCAAGTCAGTATATGTAAATTTACATTATTTTTAAGAATTAACTTTTTATTTCACATATTTTTGTTACGAAGTCTTACGTAAACTGTTTGAGAGTGTTATGTGACCATACGAGATTGATTGACTGATTGATTTATAGTTTTCAGGCATCCTGACATCTACGGTCATTGACACCAATGACCATACGAGATAGGAACAAGGGCTTATGTAATGTTCTTTTATATTTTTATGAGGTATTGCGTCATGTTTGAGAGAAAATATGCAATTCTTATATTTGGCCACGTGTTTTGGAAGATTCCCCAAAATCCTATCATTAGATTTTATATTTTTTTATTTCCAGGACCAAAGGTGGGTAGAGCTAACTGACAGAGTTCGTCTCCCAGTTGCGAGGGTAGGCATCCGGAGAGTATCTTTGGCATCCTTAATCCCTTAGGGTAACCGCCCACACTTCCAGATCTCAAACCTGGAACATTCTGGAGGTAGCTAAGTTTTATATATGTGGCCCCCGGAGCTGCATAGCAGCAACATGGAAGCAGCCATCCTGTGAAAGAGCCAAAGTGCCTCCCTCAATCTCTCTCAGTACCTATAGTGTGTCCTCTCCAAAGTGATTCTGTGCCCAAACGTGTGTTGAAACGTAACGAAGGAAGATGCAGGTGATTTTAAATTTATTGTGTTGGAGTGAGTGTTGGCATTGTGTAAAGTTTTTTAATTGACCCTGTAGTAACATGAAAGGTATTTGTATTGTTATCTGGTTAACTGTATTTATTGAGTGTTGAGACTAATGGTGTGTAAAATTTAATTTCAAGTGAAACCAGTGATTGTATAATTTTCATAAGTATTATTTCTTTTCTCTTCGTCTAAGTTTTATTCAGATTTGATATTTCAAGTCAAGTAATTATATAATATTTAGATCATAACATTTTTGTCTTAATCTAAGTTTTGTTCAGATTTAATATTTAGAATGATTTATTTGTTTTATGTAAATTCTTTTCAAATTGTTATAATTTGAATGGAATATATTTATTTTGTAAAGAGTGTATTATTTCAATCATCAGTAATTATTACATACTCAGTCATATCCTATAAAGAATCGAGGTAAGAAGTGGTTTTAAATGTCTTAAGAATAATTACCCAGTATTGTTTGAGTGTACTTAACAGACGTTTGGATATTCAGTGTTTTATATGTTGCTGTCTGGGAATTATATAACTGTCTCAGAGTTTGAGTATTAATATCTCCAAGTGTAACAGATTTAGTGTAAAAGAAAAACAGGTGAGTTTGGAATTCGAGAGGTTGTTTAGTTTGCGAGCCGTAATATATATATATATATATATATATATATATATATATATCTGTGTGCATATATTTCCATTCTCAATGTCATATTTTATTAAATTTTATGCTATTGAATGTCATATAATTTTGCAAAATCAATAACATTACGCATATACCAATGTTTTCTATATTGTAAAAATATTTTCAATTAGAACTTATAATTTGCGAATTTTTCTACAAATATTTTCAATCTATGTCGTCTAGCACTGAATAAATAAGTCAATATAAATTTCAATAGAAATTTTCTTTACGAATAAGAAATGTTATTCAGTAACGTTTATCATTGATATTTGAGAACACTTTTGAAAGTATCTTATCAATAATTTCTTGTATACAATATACTTAATATTTCTGTGTTTGAACTTGCCCGTTGTCAAGTACCTTTGTTTAATAAGAATAAGATTTGATCAAGTAGAAACATTTTCTAAATAGGTGAAATTTACTTACTAGTTAATTCATGTATTGTATTCACGGCAAAAATGTGTATTTCTAAGATTGAATGACATTTTCGATATAAATATTTACAATAATTAATTAATGGCTTTGATCACATTCAATTTTTCTTCATATGAAGATATTTGATCATGTCATTCATATATTCTAACCATTTCAAATATATTTCTTCGAACATTTCTAGATATTTTCTGTAATTGTTTATTAGATTTTATTATAGAAATCAAAAGATAAGATACGATAAATATATATAATTTATTATTAGCAAATATATATATATATACATATATATATATATATATATATATATATATATATATATATATATATATATATATATATATATGTGTGTGTATATATATATATATATATATATATATATATATATATATATATATATATATATGTGTGTATATATATATATATATATATATATATATATATATATATATATATATATATACATAAACATATATATACTAATTCATAAAAAGCAGGACACAAAAAACTGAAAAATTACCGCCCAATTATACATATAATATATAACATATTTACAAATATAATGTAAAGCCGAACAGAAAGACCGCTAGACTCTAATCAACAAAGAGAGTAGGCAGGCTTCATAAGCGGGCATTCAACAACCGAACACATCTATGTAATTAACCAGCTAATGAAAAACCATTATGTATGGTATCTATAGACAATGAGAGATTTTGGTTCCGTAAAAACCTCAGCTGTAATGAAAGCCCTTCAAAGACAAGGAGTAGATTAATCTTATGTTAGAACACATGAAGATATCTATAAAGGAAGTACACCAATCCTGAAACTACATAAAGAGAGGGATGAAAATTCTGATTGAGAAAGGGGTTGACCGGGCGACCCCATCTCTCCTAAATTATTCACAGCATACCTAGGCGTAGTTTTATTATTTAGATTAGGAAAATGTAAGAATTAATATTAATGGGGAATATCTTAACAACTTAAGATTTGCAGTTGACATAGTTGTGTTTAGTGAATGATGTGAGGCATTGCAAAAGATGATAGAAGACTTGAATAGAAAAAGCTGTTATGTAGGACTGAAAATTAATACGAGTAAAACTAAGGTAATAGTCAATGAAAATGCAGAGAGAAAACACACAAGAGCTACAGACGAACCTCTAGGAGTCTTGGCCCATTACTTTTCATACTATATACACATGACATGTGGTTTGGCCTAGAAAACAAGCTTGTTGCATTGGCAGATGATGCTACTCTCTTTGCATCAATTCCGTCCCCTGAATGTAGATTTGAGGTTGCTGAATCCCTTGATAGAGATCTAGCTAAAATTGGTGCATGGTGCAAATTATGGGGTATGAAGTTGAATCCTAACAAAACTCAAAGTATGATTGTAAGTAGGTCAAGGACAGTGGCTCCTTAACATCCGGATCTCACTATTGATAATGTTTCTTTAACTTTGTATGACTCTTTTGAAATTTTAGATGTGATTCTCGACAGCAAATTTACTTTTGAGAAACACATTAGGACTGTCTTCTTCAATTGCAAAAAAATTTGGCTCATTAGGAAAGTTTATCCAAATTTTCGGTGATCAATCTGTTCTGAAGAAGTGTTTTAATTCTTTCATTCTACCTTGTTTTGAGTATTGTTCTGTCTGGTCTTCAGCTGCTGATTCTCACCTTAATTTGTTGGACAAAAACTTACGGTCTATTAAATTTCTTATTCCTGATCTAGATATTAATCTTTGGCACCGTTGTTCAATTAGTTCATTATGCATGTTGCATAAGATTTTTCATAATTCTGACCATTCTTTACATTCAGATCTTCCTGGACAATTCCATCCTGTTCGTAATACTAGGCAGGCAGTTAATTCTAATAGCCAGGCATTCTCCATAATGAGGATCAATACTACACAGTATTCTAGAAGTTTTATTCCAGCTGTGACCAAGTTGTGAAATGATCTTCCTAATTGGGTAGTTGAATTAGTAGAACTTCAAAAGTTTAAAGTTGCAGCAAATGTTTTTATTTTGAACGGGTTAGCATAAGTCTTTTTATAGTTTATATATGACATATCTGTTTTAACGTTGTTACTGTTTGTTGAATGATTTATTGTTAATTTGTTCTCATCATTTATTTATTTCCTTATTTCCTTTCCTCACTGGGCTATTTTTCCCTGTTGGAGCCTTTGGGCTTATAGCTTCTTGCTTTTCCAATAATAATAATAATATAGGTTATTAATGAATATCCTAATCCTTGTATGCAAAATATGTGAGATTAATGGCCTTTTTAAGAGTACTATGACTGTCACAAATTGTAGGCCACGATCACTGAACTCTGTTATAGATGACATGTACCAAGTCTCATAATGTGATGTGTTGAGACTTTATTGATGACAGTATGTTCCATCAGAGCGAAGAATTCCACAAAATCTAACAATTCAGCATATTGACAGAGCAACATTGCATCTTACTTGCCGAAGGTTAGGCAGTACCTCTCGAGCGGTCATTAGAACAAGGTACTCATCTAACAGTATCGGCTATGTATAGCGTATTCACAAACCTTTTTGTAATAAAGGGAAAAAACTCATGTGTCTCATTATCCGTTGACATGGGACATAATTGGTGCCGGGTGTAATAATATGTGTGTTTGCGTATACTGGGAGCGAAGATGTTCTTTAAGCCGGTAAAATAAAATTTCAAGATGCCTAGATAAGCGAGGACTAACATAGCAGACGCTGCTGCTGCAGGAGATAATAACGAAGAAGCAGTTGGTTATAGTGATGTCAATGAAGAATATAGACGAGAACAACGAACACAGGACTTGGAAAATAGGTTAGATAACCTAGCGCAGTTAATGAACAGATTCTTAGTTGAACGAGAGGAGGAGCGGCAAGCAACCACAGCATATCCTACGTACATAAACGAAGTTCAAATGCACACAAGTGGAATTACACATGCAGAGCCGAGTGAAGATGCACAAACGTCGTTGTTCGAAAATTGCCAGAACTCAAGGCAAGTGTCAGGCCTTTTGATGATCAGCGGCCTATCAAAGGGTTTTAATTGATCGAAGTGTTTTTGAGAGACTTTTAAGTAGCCACATATGGGTGAACAGACAGAGAAAAGCAATTCAAGTAATTAGATTGCTGAAAGATGCTCCGGCAATGGAGGTAATGTGTTGGCCACAAGACAGTTTAAGAAGTTATACTGAAATAAAACTATGTTTAATTGAGAAGTACGCCTTACCCAATACGAGAAGTAGCTGTGTTCCTTGGGCTTGCTGGGTATTACTGTAAATTCATAAGAGGTTTTGGAGAGGTAGCGAGACCCATAGATGCTTTAAAGAAACAAAAGTAATAAATTGGGGAGTGAAAGAAGAAAGGGCCTTTAACCCTTTTAAAGCTACCTTAACAAGCAATGACTTATTGACATATCCTAGATTTGATCGCCTGTTTTTAGTGACAACAGATGCGAGTAGCGTAGCTATTGGTGGTGTAATTTCTCAACGAGATGATAAAGGTAGGAGCGATCAATTTGTTTTGCTTCCAGGGGATTTAGGGATTGAAAGAACATTAAGGAGAGCACGAAAATCCTTCTTTCGGTTAGGAATAAAAAAAATCTGTAGAGAATAATATAAAATGTTGTCATGCTTGTAACTGTTTTAAAGAACATAGAAAACACTGTACTGGAAGCAAGAAAGTGGCCTATGATTCCTATTGAATATTATAGGTTGCATATGGATGTGGTAGGACCATTTCCTACTGGTATAACACAACATAAGTATATATGTGTATTGTGTATTCACAAACCTTTTTGTAATAAAGTAAAAAAAGCCATGTTCTGGTGTCTCATTATCCGGTGACGTGGGACATAAATATACGTACTTATGACAGACAGTAATTGTTTCCTCATGGCATGAGACCGAAATTAAAGTCAGGATAAGCATAGAATGAAAAGCTTTCGGTAAGCAACATGAGATTATGAAATTCGAAATGCTACATTCTTTAAAAATTAAGGTATTTAATGAAATGGTTCGACTAGTATTAACTTATGCATCAAAAACTTGGATCCTTAATAAGCCTTAGAACATAAGCTAGTTACAAACCAAAGACCTACGGAAAGAATAAAGAGGGGAATAACACTAAGAGACAAACAAAGAGCAACATGGATACGAGAGGATATTCTAACTACTTTTAAGAAAAAGAAATGTACATGGGCAGGACATATAATAAGAATGACAGATAATAGATGAACATTAACAATAACTTAATGGGCCCTTAGAGATTGTAAAAGAAGCAAGGAAGGAAGAGAAGACGATGAATCGTCGAACTAAGGAAGTTTGTGGGCGTGGACTGGCACAGAAGGGCCTTAAAAAGATGCAAGTGGAAGGACATGTCCGAGGCCTTTGTTCTGCAATGGACTAGTTACGGATGAAGATGATGATGATGATGATATATATGAATATAATCATATACATGAGTGCTTGTGTCTGTATGTGATGAAATGACCCAAGAGAACAGAATAACAGCATTTTGTTAAAAAAGAAATAATTGTTGAGAACTAGACTATTATTATTATTATTATTATTATTATTATTATTATTATTATTATTATTATTATTATTAGGCAATCAACAACCATAACTGGAAAATCCAAATGTCACAACCCCAAGGACTCCAACAGTGAATGCAGAAAAGGATAGAGAGGCAATAAGAGAAGTAACGAGTAAAATATAAATGAGAAATAAAAAGAATATTATAATGTATATAAAGCTCAGTGACAACTCTCAATAGATGACTTATACATCAATTATAAAAAGAGAATTTTGTCAACCTGTTCAACAGACAATTGATAGCAACAATTCTAACCTGCTATAGTTCCACCAATTCAACTACCAAATAAGGATAATAATTCCACAATCTGGTTACAGCTAGAATTAAGCTTCTCGAATACAATACAGAATTGAGCCTTATGAAGGAAAAGCCAAGATTTTAGAAATTAATTTCATACCTTGTCTTACGTAAATGATGGTACAATCTGGGAAGATCTGCAAAAGATGGTTAGAATTAGGAAAAAATTATGCAACATACACAAAGAATTAACTGGACGACGGTGCCAGAGATTTAAGGCAGGGGATCACACATCGGTGATTAAAGGCCTCACATGTCGCAACTGTCAAATTTTTGCTCACTACGACTCCACTTCATATTATTAATGATCAAATATCCATCAATCTTGGTGAATCATGAACCAAGTAGTTGAGTTTGACAATGTACACCTAGTTTTAGTACGTATTTACACCCAAAAGGATACGCAGTCCAAGCACGCCAACTGACATTTGTCCCAATATCAGGGCTATTACGCAGGAGTTAAGTGGTGATGTTAATGTAAATTGCTGTGACACTAGTTACTTTACTTTACTTACTGTAAGGGCTGCTTTTCCGTTCCTATATAGTAGGACTCCTGCTCTCTACAGGACTTTCACAGTCATTTTATCATGTGCATCCCAAGGCATTCAGCGTTTCACACCGCATATTGCTCGTTTATTGTCAAATCCACACTATCGAAGCACTTGAAAAACAAGAAAGTCTTCAGTTTCCTATTGAAAGCCTTTACATCGTCAGTCTTTCGGATATCTAGTGGGAGCTTATTGTATAGTCTCGGTGTCGTATATTTAAAGGCTCTAGAGCCTATATTAGACATATATCTAGGTTCTAATGATTTGAAACCATTTGTAACTATTCTCGTGTTAACATGATTTGTTGGCTACACAATATGTAGCAATTCTCTTAGATATTTAGATTGTCCGGTTCTAATAACATGATTTTAAACTCAATTCTCGCTTTAATAGGCAGCCAGTGTGAATCAAATAGTGTAGTAATTATCCTTTCTCGGGGTTGGGACACCTTTTATCCGTCTTGCCTCTCTGTTCATTAATTTTGTGATTTCTTAAGTTGCCCTTTTAGTAAATTTTAGTAACTGGAGTTTCAGTAGTCAATCCTGGTATCAATACAGCTTATCTAAACTTTATTTACAGGTACTTCTTTATTAAAAGTAATGTTTCTAAGATGATAACCAGCAGTTTTACTACATAATTTATTCGGGCATTGAAAGACAAGTTACAATCAAGAGATACGCCTAGATCATTAATTTTACTAGATATCGGGGCAAATTTGTTATTTATGTTTATTTTCGTTTAATTAAGTTGTTTGATTGTCATCCATTCACGAAGCCCTGGCAAGAAAGTTTCAGTAGTGTCGTCTATATCATTTATGGAGAAGTAAAATTGTGTGTCATCTGCAAATAGTTTAAACTTCACACAAACCATAATAGTGATGAATAGACAGGGTCTAGTCACGAGTAACTCTAAAAGGAAAATAGAGTTCCTAGAAGAACTAACCCAAACTGAAAAAATAAATATATTAAATATAAGTGAAACATGCTATTCCCAAGAGACTGGCAGCGATGACCAGTTAAAGGGTTTCCAAACATACAGGTCAGACAGAACAAATAGGAATCAAGGGGGAACCGCAATATATGGAAGAGACATAAATCAAGGAAACGTCTGTGAAAAATACAGCAGCACAGAATGTGAATTGATTGCGGTAGAATTTGAATTTGAAAAACTAGTGAATATTGTAGTTTACAGACCCCCAAATACTAAGGAATTTAATATAATATTTGAAAAAATAGATGATATATGTAGAAACCATAAAGACTGGAATATACTCCTATCCAGAGATTTTAACTTTCCTTTCGTGGATTGGAAAGAAAAGATCGAAGAAAGTGGTTGTATATATACATATAAAAAAGAGAGTAATAGTAGCGCAGAAGATAAGAGGCAATTTGAAAAGCTTCGAGATATGCTATTAGAACATAATATGCAACAAATAAACCACATTCCAATAAGAAAGGAAAATGTCCTAGATTTAGTATTTGTGGATAAGGTGAATTAATAGTGTATAACACGGGAATTTCAGACCACAATGTCATAGAATTAATAGTCCATTCCAAAGTAAGTGAACGCAGAGATAATCAAAGCACAAAACGATGGGAAGGATATGGATAATATAATTTTTATAGTAAGAATATAAAATGGTCAGAAATAAAGGAAGAACTGAACAGAGAATGGAAAAATTTATTCGTAAGAGATAATATACAGGTAAATACGGACATACTGTACAAAATACTGGAGAAAATTGTTGAAAAATATGTACCGAAAAAAAAACAATAAACAACAGACATGCATACCAAGAGACAGAAGGATCTTATTTCAGAAAATTAGAAAGTGGAAGAATATTCTTGCAAAAGAAAAAACTTATGGAAAATGATGGAAATGAAAAGTAAGATAGAAAAGGCAGAACAAAAGATTATACAATCGAAAGAAAATGAAAAAAGGAACTTAGAAGAAATGACACTTCAAAATATAAAAAAAAAAAAAAAAAGTACTTTACTCCTATGCAAAAAAGATGAATAAAGGGAGATTAGAAATAGGCCCTCTAGGAATTGAAGGATGGTTAACGAATAAAAAAAAAGGAAATATGCAACATATTAGCAGAAAAATATAAGAGTGATTTCACGCCGAGAATTGTGAATGAGAATAATGAAACAGAAATGAGAGAAGAAAATGTTGAATAGCTAAAGGATATAGATATTAATGAAGCAGATATTGTCAAGGCTATAAGCGAAATTAAAATTGGATCGGCAGCCGGACCAGATTTTGTGAAAAAAAAAAAAAAAAACTGCACACACTATCGCGAAGCCGCTTGCAATACTGCTAAGACAAAGTGTAGATATGAGCGAGATGTATGTTAAACATAAATTAGCTTATATAACCCCTATTTTCATAAGGGGATCAAGACTAGAGGCAAGCAATTATAGACCAGTTAGTCTAACATCACATATTATGAAAGTGTATGAGAGGATAATAAAAAAGAAAATAATGAATCATTTGGTTAAAAAAAAAAAAAATTAATATAGGTCAACACGGTTTTGTGCCTGGAAAAAGTACACAAACCCAACTGATAGTACTTTATGAAAACACATACAAAAATATGATAAATTAAAAAGACAGGTGTGATCTATCTAGATTCTGCAAAAGCCTTTGACAAGGTAGACCATAATATATTAGAGAAAAAAATGAGAAAGTATAATATTGTGGGAAAGATAGGAAAATGGGGAAAAGAATTCCTGCAAAACAGAAAACAGATAGTGGTTGCAAATGACGAGAAATCAGATGAAGCCCAGGTAATATCTGGTGTGCCACAGGGTACGGTATTAGCTGCACTGCTGTTTGTTATTATGATCTCAGACATAGTGAGAAGTTTCGCCGATGACACAAGAATAAGTAGAGAAATTACTTGTGATGAAGATAGGAACTCACTACAAAGAGATCCAAGCAAAGTATATGAATGGGCGGAGATAAATAGGATGGTATTTAACTCCGATAAATTCGAATCAATAAGTTATGGAAACAGAGAAGGAATGGTATATGCATACAAGGGACCTAATAACGAGACAATCACAAACAAGGAAGCAATTAAAGACCTTGGTGTAATGTTAAATAGGAATATGTTATGCAACGACCAAATAGCAACATTGTTGGCTAAATGTAAAGAAAAATGGGAATGCTATTCAGACACTTTAAAACAAGAAAAGCTGAACACATGATTATGCTTTACAAAAATCATGTACGTAGTACACTTGAGTACTGCAATGTAATATGGTACCCACACTATCAAAAGGATATTGCACAAATAGAGAGTGTACAAATGTCCTATACTGCTAGAATAGAAGAAGTTAAGTACCTTAACTACTGGGAAAGACTGCAGTTTTTAAAATTATACAGTCTAGAAAGAAGAAGAGAACACTACATGATAATACAAGCGTGGAAGCAAATAGAAGGAATTACTGAAAACATCATGAAGCTAAAAATATCAGAAAGAGCAAACCGAGGTAGATTAATAGTGCCAAAAACTATACCAGGAAAACTAAGGAAGGCGCACAGGACATTAATCCACTACGCACCAGCAACAATAACGCAGCGACTATTTAATGCGCTGCCAGCTCATCTAAGAAATATATCAGGAGTGAGCGCAGATGTGTTTAAGAATAAGCTCGATAAATACCTAAGATGCATCCCAGACCATCCAAGACTGGAAGATGCAAAATACACCGGAAGATGCATTAGCAACTCTCTGGTGAATATACGAGGGGCCTCACACTGAGGGACCTGGGGGAACCCAAACATAGAATAAGGCAATAAGGCAATGCCTTTGTAGAATTTTCGACTGACCAATAGTATAAATCCAGTACACTTCCTAGAGGTACCTCTGATTAATGTTTCATATGATGAATAAGGGTTTCCAATTTGCACACAGTAGTTTCTGTCAACCAAGTAGTTTTTAGGTGTCAAAGAGCTTGATCTGCAATTGAGGTGGACAATAGATCATTTAGTAACCGTTCATGCACAACTGTATTAGAAGCAGCACTAAGAGCGACCAATATTAAAACATCACATTTGTTTTTTATCCATCATTTCATTTATATCATTTTGTCCCTGTAGAGTATAATTTTCTGTAAGCAGACACTGGTAGTCTGGCAAAGCTTCTATTTCTTCTAAGTGACTAATTCAAGAATTGCAAATTCTAATTCTTTTGAAATAAAGTATAGATTCGAAATAGATCTACACAAACCTAATTCCTGATAACCTAGACCGGTTTTCAGAACCAGTGTAACGTTAGTCATTTTCTCAGATTTGGGAAACTTATAATCATCAATGCTTGTATTTGGTATTCATCAAGAGCCACATAAAGCAATGTGCCGCCCTTAACATAGTGCGAGAGGTGTGTCAATGTGTGTAGGGGAAAATGACGACTTGGCAACACACCCGCATGCACTGTGCAACCATATAAATGTCAGTGGCCATCAGGTTTAGTTTTACGGGCTGCTAACGCAAGAGCCCATGTCTTACGTAAGGTAACGCAATCTAAAACGAACAAAACGAACGAAAGAAGGTTGAGTTAGTGGTCTCCTTCGAGCGACCTAAGGTGACACATCCTGAGATTCTTGTTGTAACCTTGTACCTTTGTTTTGGCTTTTGACATGTACTTGAAGATGCCATGCTAACCTCATGGAAATACAACTAAATTTATTAAGGTATTCTCCATTATTACTAATTCCTACATTCTCGCAATCTAAATTCTTAGAAACTTCTTCTAGGCATTCTGTGAATAATTTAGGAGAAATGGGGTCTCCCGGTCTAACTTATTTCTCAATCAGAATGTTCTCACTATCTTTATGTAGTTTTAAGATTGCCGTACTTTCTGTATAGATATCTCCAAGTGTTCTAACATGAAATTCTTCTATCCCTTGTTTTTGAAAGGCCTTTATTACTGCTGAGGTTTTGACAGAATCATCAAATGCTTTCTCATAGTCTATAAATGCCTTACATAGTGGTTTTTCATACTCTGTTGATTTTTCCATTAGCTGGTTAATTACATGGGTATGGTCAGTTGTTGAATACCCACTTCTAAAGCCTGCGTGCTCTCTATTAGTTGATTAAAATCTAGCTTTCTTTCTATTCGGCATAATACGATGTTTGTAAATATTTCATGTATTACGCAGAATAAATTTATTGGGCGGTAATTTTTCAGATCTTTTTTCTCCCATTTTGTGAATTAGTATAATAATAAAGTTCTTCCAAGCTGTAGCTATAGAGCATTCTTGTAGACATTTGGTGTAGAGTTCAGCCAGTTTTACTACTATGAAATCTCCTCCATCTATTATTAAATCAATTGTTAGGTCATCTTCTCCTGTTTCTTTGCCTAATTTCATGCCTTT
>NC_090725.1:202470090-202485090 GCF_036898095.1 Palaemon carinicauda | reverse complement strand
GTAAACGTTTTAGATACTGTTTGAGCAAAGATATGGCAGTAATTTTAGCCTTCTGGAAACGTTGTATACGTTTTAGATACTGTTTGAGCAAAGATCTGGCAGTAATTTTAGCTTTCTTGAAGCGTTGTAAACGTTTTAGATACCGTTTGAGCAAAGATCTGCCAGTAATTTTAGCCTCTAAAAGCGATGTAAACGTATTAGATACTGTTTGAGCAAAGATATGGCAGTAATTTCAGCCTCGAGAAGCGTTGTAAACGTATTAGATACTGTTTGAGCAAAGATATGGCAGTAATTATAGCCTTTTGGAAGCGTTGTAAACGTTTTAGATACGGTTTGAGCAAAGATATGGCAGTAATTTTAGCCTTCTGGAAACATTGTATACGTTTTAGATACTGTTTGAGCAAAGATCTGGCAGTAATTTTAGCTTTCTTGAAGCATTGTAAACATTTTAGATACCGTTTGAGCAAAGATCTGCCAGTAATTTTAGCCTCTAGAAACGTTGTAAACGTTTTGATACTGTTTGAGCAAAGATATGGCAGTAATTTCAGCCTTCTGGAAGCGTTGTAAACATTTTAGATACTGTTTGAGCAAAGATAGGGCAGTAATTTTAGCCTTCTGGAAGGGTTATAAACGTGTTAGATACTGTCTGAGCAAAGATCTGGCAGTAATTTTAGTTTTCTTGAAGCGTTGTAAACGTTTTAGATACCGTTTGAGCAAAGATATGGCAGTAATTTTAGCCTATAGAAGCGTTGTAAACGTTTTAGATACTGTTTGAGCAAAGATATGGCAGTAATTTCAGCCTTCTGGAAGCGTTGTAAACATTTTGATACTGTTTGAGCAAAGATCTGGCAGCAATTTTAGCCTCTAGAAGAGTTGTAAACGTATTAGATACCGTTTGAGCAAAGTTCTGGCAGTAATTTTAGCCTCTAGAAGCGTTGTAAACGTTTTAGATACTGTTTGAGCAAAGATGTGGCAGTAATTTTAGCCTTCTGGAAGCGTTATAAACGTTTTAGATACTGTTTCAGCAAAGATATGGCAGTAATTTTAGCCTTCTGGAAACGTTGTAAACATTTTAGATACTGTTTGAGCAAAGATCTGACAGTAATTTTAGTTTTCTTGAAGCGTTGTAAACGTTTTGATACTGTTTGAGCAAAGATATGGCAGCAATTTTAGCCTCTAGAAGAGTTGTAAACGTATTAGATACCGTTTGAGCAAAGATCTGCCAGTAATTTTAGCCTCTAGAAGCGTTGTAAACGTTTTAGATACTGTTTGAGCAAAGATCTGGTAGTAATTTTAGCCTCTAGAAGCGTTGTAAACGTTTTAGATACTGTGAGCAAAGATATGGCGGTAATTTTAGCCTTCTGGAAGCGTTATACACGTTTTAGATACCGTTTGAGCAAAGATCTGGCAGTAATTTAAGCCTCTAGAAGCGTTGTAAACGTTTTAGATACTGTTTGATCAAAGATATGGCAGTAATTTTAGCCTTCTGGAAGCGTTGTAAACATTTTGATACTGTTTGAGCAAAGATCTGGCAGTAATTTTAGCCTCTAGAAGAGTTGTAAACGTATTAGATACCGTATGAGCAAAGATCTGCCAGTAATTTTAGCCTCTAGAAGCGTTGTAAACGTTTTAGATACTGTTTGAGCAAAGATCAGGTAGTAATTTTAGCCTCTAGAAGCGTTGTAAACGTTTTAGATACTGTTTGAGCAAAGATATGGCAGTAATTTTAGCCTTTTGGAAGCGTTGTAAACGTTTTAGATGCTGTTTGAGCAAAGATATGGCAGTAATTTTAGCCTTCTGGAAACGTTGTATACGTTTTAGATACTGTTTGAGCAAAGATCTGGCAGTAATTTTAGCTTTCTTGAAGCATTGTAAACGTTTTAGATACCGTTGGAGCAAAGATCTGCCAGTAATTTTAGCCTCTAGAAGCGTTGTAAACGTATTAGATACTGTTTGAGCAAAGATCTGGCAGTAATTTTAGCCTTCTGGAAGCGTTGTAAACGTTTTAGATACTGTTTGAGCAAAGATCTGGCAGTAATTTTAGCTTTCTTGAAGCGTTGTAAACGTTTTAGATACCGTTTGAGCAAAGATCTGCCAGTAATTTTAGCCTTCTGGAAGCGTTATAAACGTTTTAGATACTGTTTAAGCAAAAATAGGGAAGTAATTTTAGCCTTCTGGAAGCGTTGTAGACGTTTTAGATACTGTTTGAGCAAAGATCTGGCAGTAATTTTAGCCTTCTGGAAACGTTGTAAACATTTTAGATACTTTTTGAGCAAAGATCTGGCAGTAATTTTAGTTTTCTTGAAGCGTTGTAAACGTTTTAGATACCGTTTGAGGAGAGATCTGGCAGTAATTCTAACCTCTAGAAGCGTTGTAAACGTTCTAGATACTGTTTGAGCAAAGATATGGCAGTAATTTTAGCCTTCTGGAAGCATTGTAAACATTTTGATACTGTTTGAGCAAAGATCTGGCAGTAATTTTAGCCTCTAGAAGAGTTGTAAATGTATTAGATACCGTTTGAGCAAAGATCTGGCAGTAATTTTAGCCTCTAGAAGCGTTTTAAACGTTTTAGATACTGTTTGAGCAAAGATATGGCAGTAATTTTAGCCTTTTGGAAGCGTTATAAACGTTTTTAATACTGTTTCAGCAAAGATATGGCAGTAATTTTAGCCTTCTGGAAACGTTGTAAACATTTTAGATACTGTTTGAGCAAATATCTGGCAGTAATTTTAGCTTTCTTGAAGCGTTGTAAACGTTTTGATACTGTTTGAGCAAAGATCTGGCAGCAATTTTTGACTTCTAGAAGCGTTGTAAACGTTTTAGATACTGTTTGAGCAAAGATCTGGCAGCAATTTTAGCCTCAAGAAGAGTTGTAAACGTATTAAATACCGTTTGAGCAAAGATCTGCCAGTAATTTTAGCCTTCTGGAAGCGTTGTAAACGTTTTAGATACTGTTTGAGCAAAGATATGGCAGTAATTTTAGCCTTCTGGAAGCGTTGTAAACGTTTTAGATACTGTTTCAGCAAAGATATGGCAGTAATTTTAGCCTTCTGGAAACGTTGTAAACATTTTAGATACTGTTTGAGCAAAGATCTGATAGTAATTTTAGTTTTCTTGAAGCGTTGTAAACGTTTTGATACTGTTTGAGCAAAGATATGGCAGCAATTTTAGCCTCTAGAAGAGTTGTAAACGTATTAGATACCGTTTGAGCAAAGATATGCCAGTAATTTTAGCCTCTAGAAGCGTTGTAAACGTTTTAGATACTGTTTGAGCAAAGATCTGGTAGTACTTTTAGCCTCTAGAAGCGTTGTAAACGTTTTAGATACTGTTTGAGCAAAGATATGGCGGTAATTATAGCCTTCTGGAAGCGTTATAAACGTTTTAGATACCGTTTGAGCAAAGATCTGGCAGTAATTTAAGCCTCTAGAAGCATTGTAAACGTTTTAGATACTGTTTGATCAAAGATATGGCAGTAATTTTAGCCTTCTGGAAGCGTTGTAAACATTTTGATACTGTTTGAGCAAAGATCTGGCAGCAATTTTAGCCTCTAGAAGAGTTGTAAATGTATTAGATACCGTTTGAGCAAAGATCTGCCAGTAATTTTAGCCTCTAGAAGCGTTGTAAACGTTTTAGATACTGTTTGAGCAAAGATCAGGTAGTAATTTTAGCCTCTAGAAGCGTTGTAAACGTTTTAGATACTGTTTGAGTAAAGATATGGCAGTAATTTTAGCCTTCTGGAAGCGTTGTAAACGTTTTAGATACTGTTTGAGCAAAGATATGGCAGTTATTTTAGCCTTCTGGAAACGTTGTATACGTTTTAGATACTGTTTGAGCAAAGATCTGGCAGTAATTTTAGCTTTCTTGAAGCATTGTAAACGTTTTAGATACCGTTTGAGCAAAGATCTGCAGTAATTTTAGCCTCTAGAAGCGTTGTAAACGTATTAGATACTGTTTGAGCAAAGATATGGCAGTAATTTCAGCCTTCTGGAAGCTTTGTAAACGTTTTAGATACTGTTTGAGCAAAGATCTGGCAGTAATTTTAGCTTTCTTGAAGCGTTGTAAACGTTTTAGATACCGTTTGAGCAAAGATCTGCCAGTAATTTTAGCCTTCTGGAAGCGTTATAAACAATTTAGATACTGTTTAAGCAAAAATAGGGAAGTAATTTTAGCCTTCTGGAAGCGTTGTAGACGTTTTAGATACTGTTTGAGCAAAGATCTGGCAGTAATTCTAGCCTTCTGGAAACGTTGTAAACATTTTAGATACTTTTTGAGCAAAGATCTGGCAGTAATTTTAGTTTTCTTGAAGCGTTGTAAACGTTTTAGATACCGTTTGAGCAAAGATCTGGCAGTAATTCTAGCCTCTAGAAGCGTTGTAAACATTTTAGATACTGTTTGAGCAAAGATATGGCAGTAATTTTAGCCTCTAGAAGGGTTGTAAACGTTTTAGATACTGTTTGAGCAAAGATATGGCAGTAATTTCAGCCTTTTGGAAGCGTTATAAACGTTTTAGATACTGTTTCAGCAAAGATATGGCAGTAATTTTAGCCTTCTGGAAATGTTGTAAACATTTTAGATACTGTTTGAGCAAAGATCTGGCAGTAATTTTAGCTTTCTTGAAGCGTTGTAAACGTTTTGATACTGTTTGAGCAAAGATCTGGCAGTAATTTTAGCCTTCTAGAAGCGTTGTAAACGTTTTAGATACTGTTTGAGCAAAGATCTGGCAGCAATTTTAGCCTCAAGAAGAGTTGTAAACGTATTAGATACCGTTTGAGCAAAGATCTGCCAGTAATTTTAGCCTTCTGGGAACGTTGTAAACGTTTTAGATACTGTTTGAGCAAAGATCTGGCAGTAATTTTAGTTTTCTTGAAGCGTTGTAAATGTTTTGATACTGTTTGAGCAAAGATCTGGCAGTAATTTCAGCCTTCTAGAAGCGTTGTAAACGTTTTGATACTGTTTGAGCAAAGATCTGGCAGCTATTTTAGCCTCTAGAAGAGTTGTAAACGTATTAGATACCATTTGAGCAAAGATCTGACAGTAATTTTAGCCTTCTGGGAACGTTGTAAACGTTTTAGATACTGTTTGAGCAAAGATCTGGTAGTAATTTTAGCCTCTAGAAGCGTTGTAAACGTTTTAGATACTGTTTGAGCAAAGATATGGCAGTAATTTCAGCATTCTGGAAGCGTTATAAACATTTTAGATACCGTTTGAGCAAAGATCTGGCAGTAATTTTAGCCTCTAGAAGCGTTGTAAACATTTTAGATACTGTTTGAGCAAAGATATGGCAGTAATTTTAGCCTTTTGGAAGCGTTGTAAACATTTTGATACTCTTTGAGCAAAGATCTGGCAGCAATTTTAGCCTCTAGAAGAGTTGTAAACGTATTAGATACCGTTTGAGAAAAGATCTGTCAGTAATTTTAGCCTCTAGAAGCGTTGTAAACATTTTAGATACTTTTTGAGCAAAGATATGGCAGTAATTTTAGCCTTCTGAAAGCATTGTAAACATTTTGATACTGTTTGAGCAAAGATATGGCAGTAATTTTAGCCTCTAGAAGAGTTGTAAACGTATTAGATACCGTTTGAGCAAAGATCTGGCAGTAATTTTAGCCTCTAGAAGCGTTGTAAACGTTCTAGATACTGTTTGAGCAAAGATATGGCTGTAATTTTAGCCTATTGGAAGCGTTATAAACGTTTTAGATACTGTTTCAGCAAAGATATGGCAGTAATTTTAGCCTTCTGGAAACGTTGTAAACATTTTAGATACTGTTTGAGCAAAGATCTGGCAGTAATTTTAGCTTTCTTGAAGCGTTGTAAAAGTTTTGATACTGTTTGAGCAAAGATCTGGCAGCAATTTTAGCCTTCTAGAAGCGTTGTAAACGTTTTAGATACTGTTTGAACAAAGATCTGGCAGCAATTTTAGCCTCAAGAAGAGTTGTAAACGTATTAGATACCGTTTGAGCAAAGATCTGCTAGTAATTTCAGCCTTTTGGAAGCGTTGTAAACGTTTTAGATACTGTTTGAGCAAAAATATGGCAGTAATTTTAGCTTTCTGGAAGCGTTGTAAACATTTTAGATACTGTTTCAGCAAAGATATGGTAGTAATTTTAGCCTTCTGAAAACGTTGTAAACAGTTTAGATACTGTTTGAGCAAAGATCTGACAGTAATTTTAGTTTTCTTGAAGCGTTGTAAACGTTTTGATACTGTTTGAGCAAATATGGCAGTAATTTTAGCCTCTAGAAGAGTTGTAAACGTATTAGATACCGTTTGAGCAAAGATCTGCCAGTAATTTTAGCCTCTAGAAGCGTTGTAGACGTTTTAGATACTGTTTGAGCAAAGATCTGGTAGTAATTTTAGCCTCTAGAAGCGTTGTAAACGTTTTAGATACTGTTTGAGCAAAGATATGGTGGTAATTTTAGCCTTCTGGAAGCGTTATAAACGTTTTAGATACCGTTTGAGCAAAGATCTGGCGGTAATTTAAGCCTCTAGAAGCGTTGTAAACGTTTTAGATACTGTTTAATCAAAGATATGGCAGTAATTTTAGCCTTTTGGAAGCGTTGTAAACATTTTGATACTGTTTGAGCAAAGATCTGGCAGCAATTTTAGCCTCTAGAAGAGTTGTAAACGTATTAGATACAGTTTGAGCAAAGATCTGCCAGTAATTTTAGCCTCTAGAAGCGTTGTAAATGTTTTAGATACTGTTTGAGCAAAGATCAGGTAGTAATTTTAGCCTCTAGAAGCGTTGTAAAGGTTTTAGATACTGTTTGAGCAAAGATATGGCAGTAATTTTAGCCTTTTGGAAGCGTTGTAAACGTTTTAGATACTGTTTGAGCAAAGATATGGCAGTAATTTTAGCCTTCTGGAAACGTTGTATACGTTTTAGATACTGTTTGAGCAAAGATCTGGCAGTAATTTTAGCTTTCTTGAAGCATTGTAAACGTTTTAGATACCGTTTGAGCAAAGATCTGCCAGTAATTTTAGCCTCTAGAAGCGTTGTAAACGTATCAGATACTGTTTGAGCAAAGACATGGCAGTAATTTCAGCCTTCTGGAAGCGTTGTAAACGTTTTAGATACTGTTTGAGCAAAGATCTGGCAGTAATTTTAGCTTTCTTGAAGCGTTTTAAACGTTTTAGATACCGTTTGAGCAAAGATCTGCCAGTAATTTTAGCCTTCTGGAAGCGTTATAAACGTTTTAGATACTGTTTAAGCAAAAATAGGGAAGTAATTTTAGCCTTCTGGAAGCGTTGTAGACGTTTTAGATACTGTTTGAGCAAAGATCTGGCAGTAATTTTAGCCTTCTGGAAACGTTGTAAACATTTTAGATACTTTTTGAGCAAAGATCTGGCAATAATTTTAGTTTTCTTGAAGCGTTGTAAACGTTTTAGATACCGTTTAAGCAAAGATCTGGCAGTAATTTTAGCCTCTAGAAGCGTTGTAAACGTTCTAGATACTGTTTGAGCAAAGATATGGCAGTAATTTTAGCCTTCTGGAAGCATTGTAAACATTTTGATACTGTTTGAGCAAAGATCTGGCAGTAATTTTAGCCTCTAGAAGAGTTGTAAACGTATTAGATACCGTTTGAGCAAAGATCTGCCAGTAATTTTAGCCTCTAGAAGCGTTGTAAACGTTTTAGATACTGTTTGAGCAAAGATATGGCAGTAATTTTAGCCTTTTGGAAGCGTTATAAACGTTTTAGATACTGTTTGAGCAAAGATATGGCAGTAATTTTAGCCTTCTGGAAACGTTGTAAACATTTTAGATACTGTTTGAGCAAAGATCTGGCAGTAATTTTAGCTTTCTTGAAGCGTTGTAAACGTTTTGATACTGTTTGAGCAAAGATCTGGCAGCAATTTTAGCCTTCTACAAGCGTTGTAAACGTTTTAGATACTGTTTGAGCAAAGATCTGGCAGCAATTTTAGCCTCAAGAAGAGTTGTAAACGTATTAGATACCGTTTGAGCAAAGATCTGCCAGTAATTTTAGCCTTCTGGGAACGTTGAAAACGTTTTAGATACTGTTTGAGCAAAGATCTGGCAGTAATTTTAGTTTTCTTGAAGTATTGTAAACGTTTTGATACTGTTTGAGCAAAGATCTGGCAGCAATTTTAGCCTTCTAGAAGCGTTGTAAACGTTTTGATACTGTTTGAGCAAAGATCTGGCAGCAAGTTTAGCCTCTAGAAGAGTTGTATACGTATTAGATACCGTTTGAGCAAAGATCTGCCAGTAATTTTAGCCTTCTGGGAACGTTGTAAACATTTTAGATACTGTTTGAGCAAAGATCTGGTAGCAATTTTAGCCTCTAGAAGCGTTGTAAACGTTTAAGATACTGTTTGAGCAAAGATATGGCAGTAATTTTAGCCTTCTGGAAGCGTTATAAACATTTTAGATACCGTTTGAGCAAAGATCTAGCAGTAATTTTAGCCTCTAGAAGCGTTGTAAACGTTTCAAATACTGTTTGAGCAAAGATATGGCAGTAATTTTAGCCTTTTGGAAGCGTTGTAAACATTTTGATACTGTTTGAGCAAAGATCTGGCAGCAATTTTAGCCTCTAGAAGAGTTGTAAACGTATTAGATACCGTTTGAGAAAAGATCTGTCAGTAATTTCAGCCTCTAGAAGCGTTTTAAACGTTTTAGATACTGTTTGAGCAAAGATCTGGTAGTAATTTTAGTCTTCTGGAAGCGTTGTAAACGTTTTAGATACTGTTTGAGCAAAGATATGGCAGTAATTTAAGCCTTTTGGAAGCGTTATAAACATTTTAGATACCGTTTGAGCAAAGATCTGGCAGTAATTTTAGCCTCTAGAAGCGTTGTAAACATTTTAGATACTGTTTGAGCAAAGATATGGCAGTAATTTTAGCCTTTTGGAAGCGTTGTAAACATTTTGATACTGTTTGAGCAAAGATCTGGCAGCAATTTTAGCCTCTAGAAGAGTTGTAAACGTATTAGATACCGTTTGAGAAAAGATCTGGCAGTAATTTTAGCCTCCAGAAGCGTTGTAAACATTTTAGATACTGTTTGAGCAAAGATATGGCAGTAATTTTAGCCTTCTGGAAGCATTGTAAACATTTTGATACTGTTTGAGCAAAGATCTGGCAGTAATTTTAGCCTCTAGAAGAGTTGTAAACGTATTAGATACCGTTTGAGCAAAGATCTGGCAGTAATTTTAGCCTCTAGAAGCGTTTTAACGTTTTAGATACTGTTTGAGCAAAGATATGGCAGTAATTTTAGCCTTTTGGAAGCGTTATAAACCTTTTAGATACTGTTTCAGCAAAGATATGGCAGTAATTTTAGCCTTCTGGAAACGTTGTAAACATTTTAGATACTGTTTGAGCAAAGATCTGGCAGTAATTTTAGCTTTCTTGAAGCGTTGTAAACGTTTTGATACTGTTTGAGCAAAGATCTGGCAGCAATTTTAGCCTTATAGAAGCGTTGTAAACGTTTTAGATACTGTTTGAACAAAGATCTGGCAGCAATTTTAGCCTCAAGAAGAGTTGTAAACGTATTAGATACCGTTTGAGCAAAGATCTGCCAGTAATTTCAGCCTTTTGGAAGCGTTGTAAACGTTTTAGATACTGTTTGAGCAAAGATATGGCAGTAATTTTAGCCTTCTGGAAGCGTTGTAAACGTTTTAGATACTGTTTCAGCAAAGATATGGCAGTAATTTTAGCCTTCTGGAAACGTTGTAAACATTTTAGATACTGTTTGAGCAAAGATCTGACAGTAATTTTAGTTTTCTTGAAGCGTTGTAAATGTTTTGATACTGTTTGAGCAAATATGGCAGTAATTTTAGCCTCTAAAAGAGGTGTAAACGTATTAGATACTGGTTGAGCAAAGATCTGCCAGTAATTTTAGCCTCTAGAAGCGTTGTAAACGTTTTAGATACTGTTTGAGCAAAGATCTGGTAGTAATTTTAGCCTCTAGAAGCGTTGTAAACGTTTTAGATACTGTTTGAGCAAAGATATGGCGGTAATTTTAGCCTTTTGGAAGCGTTATAAACGTTTTAGATACCGTTTGAGCAAAGATCTGGCAGTAATTTAAGCCTCTAGAAGCGTTGTAAACGTTTTAGATACTGTTTGATCAAAGATATGGCAGTAATTTTAGCCTTCTGGAAGCGTTGTAAACATTTTGATACTGTTTGAGCAAAGATCTGGCAGCAATTTTAGCCTCTAGAAGAGTTGTAAACGTATTAGATAACGTTTGAGCAAAGATCTGCCAGTAATTTTAGCCTCTAGAAGCGTTGTAAATGTTTTAGATACTGTTTGAGCGAAGATCAAGTAGTAATTTTAGCCTCTAGAAGCGTTGTAAACGTTTTAGATACTGTTTGAGCAAAGATATGGCAGTAATTTTAGCCTTTTGGAAGTGTTGTAAACGTTTTAGATACTGTTTGACCAAAGATCTGGCAGTAATTTTAGCCTTCTGGAAACGTTGTATATGTTTTAGATACTGTTTGAGCAAAGATCTGGCAGTAATTTTAGCTTTCTTGAAGCATTGTAAACGTTTTAGATACCGTTTGAGCAAAGATCTGCCAGTAATTTTAGCCTCTAGAAGCATTGTAAACGTATTAGATACTGTTTGAGCAAAGACATGGCAGTAATTTCAGCCTTCTGGAAGCGTTGTAAACGTTTTAGATACTGTTTGAGCAAAGATCTGGCAGTAATTTTAGCTTTCTCGAAGCGTTGTAAACGTTTTATATACCGTTTGAGCAAAGATCTGCCAGTAATTTTAGCCTTCTGGAAGCGTTATAAACGTTTTAGATACTGTTTAAGCAAAAATAGGGAAGTAATTTTAGCCTTCTGGAAGCGTTGTAGACGTTTTAGATACTGTTTGAACAAAGATCTGGCAGTAATTTTAGCCCTCTGGAAACGTTGTAAACATTTTAGATACTTTTTGAGCAAAGATCTGGCAGTAATTTTAGTTTTCTTGAAGCGTTGTAAACGTTTTAGATACCGTTTGAGCAAAGATCTGGCAGTAATTTTAGCCTCTAGAAGCGTTGTAAACGTTTTAGATACTGTTTGAGCAAAGATATGGCAGTAATTTTAGCCTTCTGGAAGCATTGTAAACATTTTGATACTGTTTGAGCAAAGATCTGGCAGTAATTTTAGCCTCTAGAAGAGTTGTAAACGTATTAGATACCGTTTGAGCAAAGATCTGGCAGTAATTCTAGCCTCTAGAAGCGTTGTAAACGTTTTAGATACTGTTTGAGCAAAGATATGGCAGTAATTTTAGCCTTTTGGAAGCGTTATAAACGTTTTAGATACTGTTTCAGCAAAGATATGGCAGTAATTTTAGCCTTCTGGAAACGTTGTAAACATTTTAGATACTGTTTGAGCAAAGATCTGGCAGTAATTTTAGCTTTCTTGAAGCGTTGTAAACGTTTTGATACTGTTTGAGCAAAGATATGGCAGCATTTTTAGCCTTCTAGAAGCGTTGTAAACGTTTTAGATACTGTTTGAGCAAAGATCTGGCAGCAATTTTAGCCTCAAGAAGAGTTGTAAACGTATTAGATACCGTTTGAGCAAAGATCTGCCAGTAATTTTAGCCTTCTGGGAACGTTGTAAACGTTTTAGATACTGTTTGAGCAAAGATCTGGCAGTAATTTCAGTTTTCTTGAAGTGTTGTAAACGTTTTGATACTGTTTGAGCAAAGATCTGGCAGCAATTTTAGCCTTCTAGAAGCGTTGTAAACGTTTTGATACTGTTTGAGCAAAGATCTGGCAGCAAGTTTAGCCTCTAGAAGAGTTGTATACGTATTAGATACCGTTTGAGCAAAGATCTGCCAGTAATTTTAGCCTTCTGGGAACGTTGTAAACATTTTAGATACTGTTTGAGCAAAGATCTGGTAGCAATTTTAGCCTCTAGAAGCGTTGTAAACGTTTAAGATACTGTTTGAGCAAAGATATGGCAGTAATTTTAGCCTTCTGGAAGCGTTATAAACATTTTAGATACCGTTTGAGCAAAGATCTAGCAGTAATTTTAGCCTCTAGAAGCGTTGTAAACGTTTCAAATACTGTTTGAGCAAAGATATGGCAGTAATTTTAGCCTTTTGGAAGCGTTGTAAACATTTTGATACTGTTTGAGCAAAGATCTGGCAGCAATTTTAGCCTCTAGAAGAGTTGTAAACGTATTAGATACCGTTTGAGAAAAGATCTGTCAGTAATTTCAGCCTCTAGAAGCGTTTTAAACGTTTTAGATACTGTTTGAGCAAAGATCTGGTAGTAATTTTAGTCTTCTGGAAGCGTTGTAAACGTTTTAGATACTGTTTGAGCAAAGATATGGCAGTAATTTAAGCCTTTTGGAAGCGTTATAAACATTTTAGATACCGTTTGAGCAAAGATCTGGCAGTAATTTTAGCCTCTAGAAGCGTTGTAAACATTTTAGATACTGTTTGAGCAAAGATATGGCAGTAATTTTAGCCTTTTGGAAGAGTTGTAAACATTTTGATACTGTTTGAGCAAAGATCTGGCAGCAATTTTAGCCTCTAGAAGAGTTGTAAACGTATTAGATACCGTTTGAGAAAAGATCTGGCAGTAATTTTAGCCTCCAGAAGCGTTGTAAACATTTTAGATACTGTTTGAGCAAAGATATGGCAGTAATTTTAGCCTTCTGGAAGCATTGTAAACATTTTGATACTGTTTGAGCAAAGATCTGGCAGTAATTTTAGCCTCTAGAAGAGTTGTAAACGTATTAGATACCGTTTGAGCAAAGATCTGGCAGTAATTTTAGCCTCTAGAAGCGTTTTAACGTTTTAGATACTGTTTGAGCAAAGATATGGCAGTAATTTTAGCCTTTTGGAAGCGTTATAAACCTTTTAGATACTGTTTCAGCAAAGATATGGCAGTAATTTTAGCCTTCTGGAAACGTTGTAAACATTTTAGATACTGTTTGAGCAAAGATCTGGCAGTAATTTTAGCTTTCTTGAAGCGTTGTAAACGTTTTGATACTGTTTGAGCAAAGATCTGGCAGCAATTTTAGCCTTCTAGAAGCGTTGTAAACGTTTTAGATACTGTTTGAACAAAGATCTGGCAGCAATTTTAGCCTCAAGAAGAGTTGTAAACGTATTAGATACCGTTTGAGCAAAGATCTGCCAGTAATTTCAGCCTTTTGGAAGCGTTGTAAACGTTTTAGATACTGTTTGAGCAAAGATATGGCAGTAATTTTAGCCTTCTGGAAGCGTTGTAAACGTTTTAGATACTGTTTCAGCAAAGATATGGCAGTAATTTTAGCCTTCTGGAAACGTTGTAAACATTTTAGATACTGTTTGAGCAAAGATCTGACAGTAATTTTAGTTTTCTTGAAGCGTTGTAAATGTTTTGATACTGTTTGAGCAAATATGGCAGTAATTTTAGCCTCTAGAAGAGGTGTAAACGTATTAGATACTGGTTAAGCAAAGATCTGCCAGTAATTTTAGCCTCTAGAAGCGTTGTAAACGTTTTAGATACTGTTTGAGCAAAGATCTGGTAGTAATTTTAGCCTCTAGAAGCGTTGTAAACGTTTTAGATACTGTTTGAGCAAAGATATGGCGGTAATTTTAGCCTTTTGGAAGCGTTATAAACGTTTTAGATACCGTTTGAGCAAAGATCTGGCAGTAATTTAAGCCTCTAGAAGCGTTGTAAACGTTTTAGATACTGTTTGATCAAAGATATGGCAGTAATTTTAGCCTTCTGGAAGCGTTGTAAACATTTTGATACTGTTTGAGCAAAGATCTGGCAGCAATTTTAGCCTCTAGAAGAGTTGTAAACGTATTAGATAACGTTTGAGCAAAGATCTGCCAGTAATTTTAGCCTCTAGAAGCGTTGTAAATGTTTTAGATACTGTTTGAGCGAAGATCAAGTAGTAATTTTAGCCTCTAGAAGCGTTGTAAACGTTTTAGATACTGTTTGAGCAAAGATATGGCAGTAATTTTAGCCTTTTGGAAGTGTTGTAAACGTTTTAGATACTGTTTGACCAAAGATCTGGCAGTAATTTTAGCCTTCTGGAAACGTTGTATATGTTTTAGATACTGTTTGAGCAAAGATCTGGCAGTAATTTTAGCTTTCTTGAAGCATTGTAAACGTTTTAGATACCGTTTGAGCAAAGATCTGCCAGTAATTTTAGCCTCTAGAAGCATTGTAAACGTATTAGATACTGTTTGAGCAAAGACATGGCAGTAATTTCAGCCTTCTGGAAGCGTTGTAAACGTTTTAGATACTGTTTGAGCAAAGATCTGGCAGTAATTTTAGCTTTCTCGAAGCGTTGTAAACGTTTTATATACCGTTTGAGCAAAGATCTGCCAGTAATTTTAGCCTTCTGGAAGCGTTATAAACGTTTTAGATACTGTTTAAGCAAAAATAGGGAAGTAATTTTAGCCTTCTGGAAGCGTTGTAGACGTTTTAGATACTGTTTGAACAAAGATCTGGCAGTAATTTTAGCCCTCTGGAAACGTTGTAAACATTTTAGATACTTTTTGAGCAAAGATCTGGCAGTAATTTTAGTTTTCTTGAAGCGTTGTAAACGTTTTAGATACCGTTTGAGCAAAGATCTGGCAGTAATTTTAGCCTCTAGAAGCGTTGTAAACGTTTTAGATACTGTTTGAGCAAAGATATGGCAGTAATTTTAGCCTTCTGGAAGCATTGTAAACATTTTGATACTGTTTGAGCAAAGATCTGGCAGTAATTTTAGCCTCTAGAAGAGTTGTAAACGTATTAGATACCGTTTGAGCAAAGATCTGGCAGTAATTCTAGCCTCTAGAAGCGTTGTAAACGTTTTAGATACTGTTTGAGCAAAGATATGGCAGTAATTTTAGCCTTTTGGAAGCGTTATAAACGTTTTAGATACTGTTTCAGCAAAGATATGGCAGTAATTTTAGCCTTCTGGAAACGTTGTAAACATTTTAGATACTGTTTGAGCAAAGATCTGGCAGTAATTTTAGCTTTCTTGAAGCGTTGTAAACGTTTTGATACTGTTTGAGCAAAGATATGGCAGCATTTTTAGCCTTCTAGAAGCGTTGTAAACGTTTTAGATACTGTTTG
>NC_090725.1:202452590-202465090 GCF_036898095.1 Palaemon carinicauda | reverse complement strand
TAGGATCTATTTCAACCTCTCATATAAAAAATTCTGTTGATCTTTGCGAAAAATTACAAAAAGTTAACCTTACGTCTAGACATAGATTAGTAAGTTTTGATGTAACTTCATTGTTTACCAAAGTGCCGGTTGATGACTTATTGGATTTCCTGTCGGGTATTTTAGATGCTTATGATTTACCTTTATCAACCCATACTATTATTGAGCTTATTTGTTTGTGCATTAAAAAGTGTAAATTTAGTTTTAATGGAGATTTCTATGAACAGGTTTTTGGTATGGCTATGGGTAATCCTTTGTCCCCACTTTTATCCAACATATATATGGAATTTTTTGAATCTAGATTAATCCCTTCAGTGTGGTCTTCCCAAATTGTGTGGTATCGATATGTTGATGATGTTCTAGGTATTTTAGAAGAAACTTTTAATCTTGAGGGCTTTGTTTCAATCATTAATTCATTAGTACCATCAATAAAATTCACTATAGAAAATGAAGAAAATAACCGTATCCCATTTTTAGACGTTTTAATAGTTAGAGAAACAGATAAATTTAAGTTTTCCATAACTAGAAAGCCTACAAATAATTTTTCATATGTACATTTTTACTCCGGTCACTCTAAAAATATTAAGCATTCAGTTTTTTCCTCCATGTACCTTAGGGCATTGAGAATTTGTAGCCCAGATTACATTGAGGAGGAGTTCACTAAAATAGAAAAAATTGCAACAGATCTTTGTTATCCTAAATATTTCTTAGAAAAATGTATGAATAAGGCTAAGAAAACTTTTTATAGTGTCCAATTAGAGAGAAAGGAAACAATTAATAATATGCTTTGTTTGCCATTTCATGTTTGTTTTTTAGATGTTATACCCCTTTTGAAAAAACTAGACATTTCTGTAGTGTTTAAATATAATTGTACATTAAAAAACATGTTAATTAAGAATAGTTCTGGAAATGATAATAATGTAATATATAGCATTCCTTGTTCAGAGTGTAACCTATTTTATGTTGGCCAAACATCAAAAAGTATACCAGTCAGATTAAAACAACATCAGGTGGCCGTCTCCAGGGGTTCTCTTAATAATGCATTGGCCTCCCACTGGTTAGGGTCAAGTCACAGAATTGGTTGGTCAAAGACGGAAAAAGTAATCCATTTAAATGACTATTTCCAAAGGAATATTGTTGAATCATTTTTAATCTCCTGTACTCAAGGTAGAAATTTGAATCTAAGCCCAGGTCTGTTTTCCGTTAATCCAGTATTATCCTTTTATCTAAAATCTGACTTCTCCGGAATTATTAAGAAACTGACAGCTGCTGGATCCCCTTCTCCAGTATAAATATGATGTCTTTGTATATGTATTCTCATTGCTGAGTTTGATAATGTCCTGAGTGGATGAAAGTACTAACTCCAATCAAGTCTTTTTCATTTTTCCTTTCGTGGCTATAATACATTTTATATTCATCACGTGTCAGCTTTCGTGATTTCTACACATATATATATATATATACATATATATGTATATATATATACATATATATATGTATATACAGTATATATATATATATATATATATATATATATATATATATATATATATATATATATATGTGTGTGTGTGTGTGTGTATATACATATATATATATATATATATATATATATATATATATATATGTGTGTGTGTGTGTGTGTGTGTGTGTGTGTGTGTATGTGTGTGTATATATATAAATGCATGCACGAGGGGTGCTGATAACTTTCTGTGTAAAAGGGTATCGTGAAAGGCTAGAGCATTTACTTTTACAGGAGAGGTAAGAAAACTATCTATGTGAAGATAGGCTAAAAGGCGTCTCTCTCTCTCTCTCTCTCTCTCTCTCTCTCTCTCTCTCTCTCTCTCTCTCTCTCTCTCTCTCTCTCTCTCTCAACACAGCTTGACTTCTTTGTAAGATACTTATGGGTCGAGCTCTTTTTGCATGATAATGCACCTCTTCCGAATCGGAGAGAAATTTCGTTTCCTTCAGATGTTTCTTCACTTGTGGAAAGAGGCGATAGTCGGAGAGGGAGAGGTCTAGGGTGGGGGGGGGGGGGGGTTAAGTGTGCGTGGTCTACCAATTCGAAGCTAAAGTTGCGACTTTTGTACATTATGTTGTTTCATGTGTTGTGAGTGCTCGTGCATTGTCTTGCAAAAAGAGCTCGGTCTCTAAGTTACTTTCATCAAATATATGTTCTAAAAAATTTAAAGTATGAAAATTTATCAGGACTTAAAATCGTGTGAAGGTGAACAAACCACAGCATTGTAGGTTTCTGACCTGTAGGCCCGGGAGTGTTGGCCCTCTAACCCCATAAGAAAGGATCCTAAATATCTCTTTTGGAGAGGTTTTCCCAGAAATTAATTTCACAAACTTTATCTATTTTTTCACACTAGCCAAGGCTATATAGTCATAGTTGCAGAGAAGATGCACCGTTTTTTCTGCATTTAGTATGGTTTATTATATTTTAAGGTATGTGTTTGGGCTGTCTTAGCGTAGATTAGGAAGGTTTGAAGGTAAAATCGAAAACCTTGGTAAAATACATATTTTCTGCAAGCTATAATCATAAAGGCATTTAACCTACAACTTGACCTTCACTTTGCATTGGAAAATGAGAAAAAAAAAATCTATTTCATGGTAGTCCATTCTTATGTGTTGATATACATACACATTACAGGCTACTCATTCCAAATGTAGTTAAGGCATTGCTGATGAGTTGAATATCAAAGTAACCAAGCGGCAGCTAGAAAACATACAATGAATAAAGGCCATCTGTTGCAGATGCACCATAATAAAGAGGAGGAAAGCTCACAGAAAATTCAACCTATGTTCTGGTCTTCCCTTTAATGCATTTGCTTGTGGCTTGCAGATCGTGGTATCCAAATTTCATAGCCAGAGATAAACAAGTTTCATCTACATTATGTACGATAATTCCCCTAATGAAAACAGGTAACCAATTCATGCATTTCACCATACATTTTGTAAGTAATAAAGTTAAGGGTGATATATTTTGTGTGAAAAATATTTAGATAAGCAAATGTTTCCAAACAAATATTTTCTAACATTTCATCAAAATACCTGTTTCTATTAGAAAGCTTCAAGATTTTTTCCTAATGCTTTAAACTAATGAAATATCAACAAATACTTTATTTATGAATAATAATTCACTTTTTGTGTGTTATTGTCTTTATACCAGTTTTATAAAGGTATTGATGAGTTATCTTTATATTTTACTTACTTTATATCGTATTAAAACACAAAGATTCTTGTTTATGCTAGAGGCTTGAACGGCCATTAAACTTTTAACCAGGTAAACATAGTTGCTGGTAGGTGGAGGCTAGGCCCCACTCACCCGCCAGGTGGAACACCCCTCCATACCGACAAACTATGCTACCTTGAACTTTGTATGTTTAATGTTTTTCTTTTTCTCTTTCAGGGTGTGTGTTTGATAGCGACTGCTTGGTCAAACATGCTGTTTTTTCCTGGTAAATCCTGTTGTAACTGTAGCCATTACATGAGTAAGCTGGAGGTTGATCACCGTCTACTGTCCTCTGCAGGAGACATGATTGCTTGCACTCATCCTCCTATGACAAGTGTAGAACGTGGCCTCCTCTTCAGTGAGAGGATTTTGCAAAGAAAAAGAATAAGTCTAAGGGTGATTCATAGGTAACTGACTTAGCAGCACCTAAGCTGATGTTGAGGAAGCTCTATAGCTCCTTTTATTTGAGTTTGAAGCCTGCTGTGCTACCTTTGGGTTCATCTGAGCTTTGGTCCTCCAGAGGTTTTAGCAAGGGGAAGGGTAATCCCTCCATATTCTCGGGCAATACTTTGAAGGCAGCAGGAATTATCACCTTCCCCCGACAAAAGTAATATTCCCCTCCCGCTCTGTCAAAGTACTCCCATTGTTTTGCAGCCTAACAATGACCCTTGCAAGGGCTAGCATCTCGGAATATTGTAGCCTTCTTTAGGAGTCGATTGTACCCCATCAGCAAGGAGATGTCTTGACGTTCTAGGAGATGCAGTCTTCCCTTGCTGCATTTATGTCATCAGCTGTATGACTTACAGAGTAGCATCGTGAAGTGCTGTCCCTCGATGAGTCCTTGCCTGCTGCAGCAAAAGATCCTGTGTTTTTGCTTGCCAAATTTATGTCGCTACCAGCCAGGAAATCCTCAAAGTTGGTGAAACATGGTCAGTGGGAAGCAGAATCAACACGCTCAGCTTCTCTTACTCCTCACCTGTTCCTGTGTCTTTCCCCTTGCCTCATGCCGAGTCTTCGGACGTGACGGTCACAAAGGCTCAGGATAACTAGTTTGACCGAGTCTCTGAAGTCATCTACAAATCTCTTACCTTCCAGAATCGTTGAAAGCTCTGTGGCTTGCAGCAGAAGTGACAGTGATGATAGAGATGAACCAGCTCAAAGTCGTCCCAGACAGTTTTTCAGGATTCAACAGTAGACTTCCTAATGGATGGAGATCAGTCACCAACTTCTCTCCTGTAAACAGGTTTATTCAACAAATTTCGTTGAAGATGGAGATGGAAAGTATGGTACATGCCACCATCAAGAAAGAAGACTCCATGTATGCTGTGGACCTCAAAGACCCATATTTTCAAATATTGATCCATGCATCCATCAGAAAGTATATCCACTCCACCAGTTTAAAGACCTATGCCTCAGACTATCTACAGACCCCAAGAGGTCACATGAGAGTTTACACGCCTCTCGGCTTTGACTCACTCGAAAGAGATTCGTCTTTGGTGGTATCTTGGCGATTGGCCAATCCTGTCATCCTTCAGAAGGCAGTTGCTCCCAGATTAAGACAGACTGATTTCTATTTACCACAATCTGTGGATTTTTATCAATCAGAAAAAGTTAAGTCTCTCTCCCAAGCAGAGGATGGAGTACCTGTATGTGAAGATAGACAGCAGTAGCGGGAGTCTGTCTGTCAAAAGATCATATGAATAGACTTGGGGAGGTAGCGCAACCGTTTCTGAACATTGAAAAGCTTCCACGCTTTTTTAAAACAACATCTTTTGAGATATCTTTGTGGTTAGAGAAACTCAGTCCTCATGGGCTTCTCCACCAGCTATCACTACAGGTATTTCTGCAGCATCACTGGGCAACACCCACTGATTGTCCTCCTCTTCCAGTTCCGATGGAACGAGAAGTTAAGGATGTCTCGACAGAAAGAAGAAACTCTTATCATGGGAGTTTCACTTGACTCCAAACTTCCAGTGATGTTGCTGTTCATAAATGCATAGAAAGAGGAGTGGGAAGCACACCTGGTAAAGCAGACCACCCGATGTCATTGCTGCAAAAGCCTTACAATGGCCTCCAGAATTCCATCTGCTACTCAGCACTTTCCATTATAAAGAAATGCAGGACAATGTACCTCCCTTTTTCCACGAACCTGGCCATGCCAGGAATGCCAGTAGAGGAAGGAATGGAGGAAGAAAATACTATAGTTTGTGATCCCATCCTCCAGCTGTCGTAAATGGGGATACTTGCCAAGCCATTGGGCAAGATGATATCGACACGGAGCCAAGAATTGGGTGTGATAGTCCACTGGGATAGATATCGCCTTCCTTTCATCAGCTCGCACCATCCCCTCTCTTGCACACCGATATTATTCTTGATTAACCTTTTAGAATTGCCAAAGCAAAACACGCTCAAAGTCCTCCCAGATGGTTTTCCAGGCTTTTACAGATGGTACAGTTGGCTTTACTTCATGGCAAAATTGACCAGAGGATGGAGACCAGTCATTGACCTCTCTCCTGTGAACAAGTACATTAATCAAACTTTGTTCAAGATGGAGGAGGCAAATATGGCACGTGCTGCAATTAGAAAAAAAATGACATCATGCTTCTTGGCTCTCAAGGACTTGTATTTTCATATATCAATCCATCCCTCCAGGAAAAAGCACTTCCGCTTTACCCTCAGATGGGTCGTTTACCAGTTCAAAGATCTGCAATTCGGACTGTTTACAGCCCCCACGTGTTCACACAAGTGTTTACACTCCTCTTGGCTTGGACTCACTCGAAGGAGATTTGTCATTTGGGGTATCTTGGTGATTGGCCAATCCTGTCAGGAGGCAGTTTCTTTGGGAATAACACAGACTGATTTCCTTTTGCCACAATATGTGGATTACGACCAATCTAAAGAAATTAAGTATCTCATCCAACCAGAGGTTAGAGTACCACATTATGCAGATAGACATAGCAGCTGCAAGAGTCTTTCCCTAAGACGATTGCGTGAATAGACTTTGAGAGGTAACAACTTCTTCTGGGACATCTTTGTTGTTAGAAAAACTCAGGCATCAATGGCTTCCCCACCAGCAATCACTACATTGGTACCTTGTACATCACTGAGCAACAGCCACCGATCCTCGTCATCTTCTGGTTCCAGTAAAACCAGAAATAAGAGATGTTCCAAATGAAAGAAGGAAACCTTTTCAAAGGAGTTCCACTTGACTCCCCTTCTCCGTAGGTACTAGTGTTCACAGATGTATCAAAAGAGGGCTGGGGCACACACCTGATGAGATAAACCTCATCTGAACTCTGTGCTGAAGAAAGCTACAATAGTTTTCAAATCTTAGGCATCGACATGGAGGCAAGAAATGGGTGTGAAAGTCCACTGAGACATATACCACCTTCCTTGCATTAGCTCGCACCCTCCCCTCTGTTGCACACCGATATCATTCTTATATCACCCTCTGGGGCTTGCAAAAAATGTGAAAGCTATGATAAAAAGTACACAATCGAAGTTGTCCCACATGGTTTTCCAGGCTTCTACAGTTGGCTTTTCTTATTTGTGAAATTGACCGGAGGATGAAGACCAATTATCAACCATTCTCTTGTGAACCAGTATGTTCATCAAACTTTGTTTAAGCTGAAGACAGCAGGCATGATACGTGCCATAATCAGGAAAGAAGAATCCATGGTTTATGTAAGTTTCAAAGGCTGTATTTTGAAAGATAGACCCATCCATCCAACAGAAAGCACCTCCAATTCAACTTCAATTGAGTCATGTACCAATTTGAAGCACTGTGCTTTGGTCTGTCTTCCAACCCCCACCTGTTCACACAAGAATTTACACTCATTTCGGTTTAGCTCACTCAAATGGAATTTGTCTTTTGTGGTATCTCGACAATTGGTCAATTCTGTCATCCTCCAGGAGGCAGTTGCTCTTGGATTGAGACAGACTGATTTTCTTTTACCACTGACTATGGATTAGGATCAATTTGAAGAAGTCAGGTCTCTCACTCAAGCAGAGGATTAAGTATCAGAGTGTGCAGATAGACACACCAGCAGTGAGTCTTTTCATCAGACTATTGTATTAATAGATTTAGGGAGGTGGTGCAACATTTTCTGATTATTCTATCTTACTACATGTAAGTTTCAACTTCTTATGGGACACCTTTTTCTTTGGAGAAACTTGTGCCTCATGGGGTTCTCCAGGGGCGATCATAACAGTGGTGTCTGCAGCATCACTGAGCAACAGCCACCGATCCTTCTCGTTTTCTGGCTCTGGTGGGGCAAGAATTAAGGGATGTTTTGATATGGTGGCTAAAAGAACAAAACATCACCAAGTGAGTTACATCTGAATCCCCACCTCTGGAGATGCAGCTGTTTATAGACTCATCCAAAGAGGGATGAGGCACATACCTGAGGAACCTTACCACCTCGGGATTGTGGTCAACAAGAGAAAAACTCTTACACAGCAGCCTGTTGGAAATGCAAGTGGCATTTCTAGCATTGCAACTTTTTTGATAGGTCATTAGGTAGCATTCTCAAGTGACAACACTACCATAGTGGCTTACATCAACACGCAATGAAGAACGGCTTCATAGGCCAACTGTGAGATAGGGAAGCAGGCACACACCTGGGCTTTCGATAACAAAGTGTGGTTCATTCCGGGCAAGAGTTATGTTGTAGTGGATATACTCAGCTGCCAGGGATAGGTGGTAGGGTTGGCGTGTGGTCCTCATCAATAGACTTGGTCACCACCCGGCTGAACAGGCTTCCAGTATCTGCTCTCGTGTTTCAGATCCCTCCATGGACCTGAAGGACACCTACCATCATCCCTGGGACAAAATGAATGTTTATGCTTTTCAGTCCCTCTGCATGCTACATAAATTTTTCAACCATCTGTTGATGATATCATATGTAAGGCTGACCCTGGTGGCTGCCAAGTGGCCACACGCTGAACAGTTTCCAGATCTGTTGATGCTCCTCATTGAGGTACCAAGACAACTACCCCAATGGACCAACATTCTCTGTCATCCCCAATTGCAGATGAACCATGGCTTAGTGGCATCCCTGTCACTTCACAGGTAGCAACTATCTACCATGTTCTCCAAGAGAAAAGATTTTTTGAGCCACTAACCATGAGATTTTTAAATATCTACGAAAACCCTTTGCAGCTGTCTTCAGGAGAAAGTGGGACATCTTCTGAAATTGATGTCGTGGATGAGATACTTCTCCAGTCGAAGCCTCTCTGCAATTGATTGCTGATATCCATATCTGCTGGGAAAAAACTCCCCTCTGTTGCCAATATGAAAGGCTATAGCTTAGCCTTGAACCAGGACTTCAGACTGAAGGGCTTAGATCTTTACTTTTTGTGGGAATTGTCTATGTTCATAAGGAGTTTCGGACAGTCTTGGCCTCAGCAAAGAGAGTAGGCGACCTCCGTGGCATCTCTTAGGTCAGAAGTCATTTGAAAGGATGGAGGGTCTTCTTCATGTTTTTCCTAGAGTTTGTGGACAAGACCCACAAATCCAGGGTCAAATCCTTCTTCTCTGTTCTCCAAGATGAGATTAGCGATTGGGATGACATGCTTCTCTGGCCTGTAAGGACGATATATTGCTACCTAAAGAGAACACAATGACTCAGACTTGGGGTCCATGACCTTTACAAACCTGGGTCTTTAAGTTTCCCTGTTAGCCTTGAGGTCAAAGAAAGGGTTGCTCTACCTTGCTCGTGGCCTTGGCCTACCCTCTATCTACCAGCTACTATGTTTACCTTACCAAAAGTTTAATGGCCATTCTAGCATCGCTGAAGGCATACTCATTTTAAAGAGCTCAGGTTTGTATGCATAGAAAAAATAAAAATTACTTCTATTTGTGACTTTTGAATCCATTAAAGTAAATTTTTGATGAATCAGAGCAGAATTGTTTTTTATTCTTGAAATATACTTTTAAAATAGATAATCAAATATGGCACTTCAGTAATTTTGAAAATTGATTTACAATTCAATTGTACAATAGTTACATTATATAACAACTATAAGGGCCAACTGGCTGCCCATATCAATACTTACTTGGAGTTATTTTTACCAATTAATGCACAGACAATCAATTATCTTCTCTCGGGGAGATTACCCTATTTCTGCCAGGTTTTTTTTTTTTTTTTTTTTTTCATAGCTACTGAATGGGGACATTTTTACATAAACTCTCAACTTCATAACACCCCAATCTAAACGTAAACAGATACCAAACTTTTCTAAAAGGTCAAGCTAAAATGTTTATATAGAATGTCATCCTTTTATTTAGCAATTACAATTCTTATTCAAATTCACTCTCTCACATTGACAGTGCATGACATACTTTGAACTCTCAATTGCCTAGTAGTAATCAAATGCTGCCTTCTAAAGGTTTGAAAAGGGCCTGAGAATGTACAGTTGTACCATGTATAGTTAAATGTGCTGAGTATATTTACACCAAATAAATAGCTTTAATGCTTAAGAACTGGGCTTCCACCAGAAGGTTCTTTATTATCAGTAAAAATATGCCCGAGTTTTCTGATACAGATAGCAATTTTAGTCAGTTACACCTCTCCAAATAAAATAATCAACCCACCCTGTAATTAGATGTAAGACCTACGTTGTATATTGATTTATATAAGTAGGAAAATGGGATACAAATTATTACCATCTCCAACATTTCACTAAATTGAATTGAATTGGCATCATTTGTTGTTCCTTTCCCTTTCGCAATGTCCTTAATAATACACTTCTTGTCCCTCTTCTCCCATGATCTGTATGCAGTATGTTAGTCTACCATTAGTGAGAGTTAGTTGTCTCATTTGGTTAGGCTCTCACATCCATAGACTTTATCTTAGGATGATTATTGAACTAGGCTCACACTGATATCGTTGAACTTTAGTGAACTCGAATGCTGAACATTCCATGTGGAACGACTTTCAGTTCTTGAGTGATTTGTATAGTCATATATCGATTGGGTTACTGCTTAAAACATGTTTGTTAGACAAACAAAGAATACTCCCCTTTGAAACTCCCAAAAGGCCCTAAAATCGGCGCTTGAAGAACTTTGGGTTATCAGAGGAGATTTAGATTGAAATTTGTATTTTTCCACCGGCCTCTGCGTATGGGACAGTTGATGCAAAAAGTTGTTTTGGGCTATCGAGTCCAACCAGGTGCGACCCATTGGAGAAAATTCATCTTTCTTAGGTAACATTTGATTAAGAAAAGGTGTGCTCTTCTATATAGTGTAGTCAGATGAAAACTGGCAGCTGTCAAACATAGAAGAGATGGACAGATGATGGTCGAAACTAAAAACTGCATTTGGCAAAATATCCCCAAAGAAGTGCAGCACCATGGTGATTACTAACATAAAGGGAGCCTTGTTCAAATACACCAATCTATGGTAGTCTTCTCAGTGAATGAATCTCGTCACAAATATACACATATATACAAACACTCAAACACACACACACACACACATATATATATATATATATATATATATATATATATATATATGTATATATATATACGTATATATATATATATATATATATGTATGTATGTGTGTATATACATATATACATATATATATATATATATATATATATATATATATATATATATATATATATATATATATATGTATATATATATATGCATATACATATATATATATATGTATATATATATATATATATATATATATATATATATGTGTGTGTGTGTGTGTGTGTGTGTGTGTATCTTCATTAATCAGTGCCCACCTTTACAGAGAAAATAAAGAAAATATCCCTCTCTGCAGTAAACTTCGCCTGATTAGCCACTTCAGACATGCCAACAGAAGTCTTATTTGTTGCGTAAAATCAGAAAATTAGTATTTTCATTATGGAACTTTAGTTTTTTTGTTATGCATTTCTTTTCAAGTGTTCAAATAATGTTTTATGTAGGGAACGTCCATCGGTAAAGGTTGCTTTTAATTATATTTGATCTCTTGATACGAGTCTAATCAATCTATTATGATACAAGATGATCCCATGAGTCCAAATGTCTTACCTATGCTTAAATTTTATAATCTAATCCAATCCAATCTTCTTTTTTCCGCACCTGTTCATCTTTGATATTGAGGCTCATGAATATTCTCAATTTTGCTTATAAACACTAAAACTTTCTCATTGGTTTTATGTATTCATTTTTTACTTTTCCTAATCAATAGTTTATCACGTGCAAACATCACCCTTATGATACTCCATGACTTTTTTGCTCTGTCCACATCTTTTCATCTAAATCTGCTGTTCTGTCTATCATTTTTTATAATATCTTCCATAAATATTCGTAGAGACGCTTTAGCTCCACTTTTACTACTGACTAGTCCCTTCCTATATACATATTCTGATGCCTTTAATTACCATAATAACAGGAATTCAATTTCTTGTGTTCCTCACAATAGTGTTAATTCCCTAATGCTATTCATGTCACATACAATTTGGCCTAAGATGCAAATGATACTACTCTGTTTGCTTACATACTCACATGTATTATAGACCTGGGATTGCTGAATACCTTGACTGACATTAGCCGAAATTAGGCCTTGATGTAATTCAGGGGCGATGAAATCAAGTCCTCACTGAAAACTTACACTATTATTGTTAGCATATATAGCGCATTACATCTTTTTATCGAAAATGTTCCTTATAGTAACTGTTACTAATTCTAGGTATTATTCTTTAAATCAATTCACTTTGAAAAACATATTTAGTCTAGTTTATTTAACTTTTCCAAATATAGATAGTAGGTTGGCCAAGGCACCAGGCTCCCGTTGTGATACTACCGCTGGATATTTATTGGGGCCTTTGACTGACCAGACAGTACTACAGTACATTGGATCCCTCTCTCTCTGGTTACGGTTCATTTTTTCTTTCCCTACACATACACCGAATAGTCTGGCCTATTCTTTCCGCATTCTCCTCTGTCCGCATACACCTGACACCACTAAGATTACCAAACCATTCTTCTTCTCTTAAGCAATTAATTACTGCAATGTAATTGTTCAGTGGCTACTTTCCTCTTGATAAGGGTAGAAGAAACTCTTTAGTTATGGTAAGCAGCTTTTCTAGGAGAAGGACACTTCAAAATCAAACCATTGTTTTCTACTCTTACGTAGTGTCATAGCCTCTGTACCATGGCCTTCCATTGTCTTCGATTAGAGTTCTCTTGCTTGAGG